>NW_027656218.1:0-135007 GCF_964235325.1 Thermobia domestica | reverse complement strand
TATACATATTACGAGGAAAATACACTAATTTTTTACATAAAGATGAGCAAAATATTCCCACCAATAAAGCTGAAAAACGAGCAGTGCCAACTTTAAAATTAATTAACTAATAATTTTATATTCATCTATAGGGTCCCCACGTACAGTTCATCACCATATAAAAGTGGGATATATATATGTCTATAAAATATGTACGAGGAATACACTAATTTTTCACATAAAGATGAGCAAAATATTCCTTCCAATAAAGCTGAAAAACGAGCAGTGCCAACTTTAAAATTAATAACTTAATAATTTTATATTCATCTACAGGGTCCCCACTTACAGTTTATCACCATATAGAAGTGGGATATATATATATATCTATAAAATATGGACGAGGAAAATACACTATTTTTCGGATAAAGATGAGCAAAATATTCCCTCCAATAAAGCAGAAAAACGAGCAGTGCCAACTTTAAAATTATTTAACTTATAATTTTATATTCATCTACAGGGACCCCACTTACAGTTTATCACCATATAAAAGTGGGATATGTATATCTCTATAAAATATGGACGAGGAAAATACACCAATTTTTCACATAAAGATAAGCAAAATATTCCCTCCAATAAAGCTGAAAAACGAGCAGTGCCAACTTTAAAATTAATTAACTAATAATTTTATATTCATTTACAGCGTCCCCACTTACAGTTTATCACCATATAAAAGTGGGAAATATATATATCTATAAAATATGGACGAGGAAAATACACCAATTTTTCACATAAAGATGAGCAAAATATTCCCTCCAATAAAGCTGAAAAACGACCAGTGCCAACTTTAAAATTAATTAACTAATAATTTTATATTCATCTACTGGGTCCCCAGTTACAGTTCATCACCATATAAAAGTGGGATATATATATATCTATAAAATATGTACGAGGAAAATACAAAAATTTTTCACATAAAGATGAGCAAAATATTCCCTCTAATAAAGCTGAAAAACGACCAGTGCCAACTTTAAAATAATTTAACTAATAATTTTATATTCATCTACGGGGACCCCACTTACAGTTTATCACCATATAAAAGTGGGATATGTATATCTCTATAAAATATTGACGAGGAAAATACTCCAATTTTCCACATAAGGATGAGCAAAATATTCCCTCCAATAAAGCTGAAAAACGAGCAGTGCCAACTTTAAAATTAATTAACTATTCATTTTATATTCATCTACAGGGTCCCCACTTACAGTTTATCACCATATAAAAGTGGGATATATATATATCTATAAAATATGGACGAGGAAAATACACCAATTTTTCACATAAAGATGAGCAAAATATTCCCTCCAATAAAGCTGAAAAACGACCAGTGCCAACTTTAAAATTAATTAACTAATAATTTTATATTCATCTACAGCGTCCCCACTTACAGTTTATCACCATATAAAAAAGGGATATGTATATCTCTATAAAATATGTACGAGGAAAATACACTAATTTTTCACATAAAGATGAGCAAAATATTCCCTCCAATAAAGCTGAAAAACGACCAGTGCTAACTTTAAAATTAATTAACTAATATTTTTATATTCATCTACAGGGTCCCCACTTACAGTTTATCACCATATAAAAGTGGGATATATATATATATCTATAAAATATGTACGAGGAAAATGCACTATTTTTTCGGATAAAGATGAACAAAATATTCCCTCCAATAAAGCTGAAAAACGAAGAGTGCCAACTTTAAAATTAATTAACTAATAATTTTATATTCATCTACAGGGTCCCCACTTACAGTTTATCACCATACAAAAGTGGGATATATATATATATCTATAAAATATGGACGAGGAAAATACACTATTTTTTGGGATAAAGATGAGCAAAATTTTCCCTCCAATAAAGCTGAAAAACGAGCAGTGCCAACTTTAAAATTAATTAACTAATAATTTTATATTCATTTACAGCGTCCCCACTTACAGTTTATCACCATATAAAAGTGGGAAATATATATATCTATAAAATATGGAGGAGGAAAATACACCAAATTTTCACATAAAGATGAGCAAAATATTCCCTCCAATAAAGCTGAAAAACGACCAGTGCGAACTTTAAAATTAATTAACTAATAATTTTATATTCATCTACAGGGTCCCCAGTTACAGTTTATCACCATATAAAAGTGGGATATATATATATCTATAAAATATGTACGAGGAAAATACACTAATTTTTCACATAAAGATGAGCAAAATATTCCCTCCAATAAAGCAGAAAAACGACCATTGCCAACTTTAAAATTAATAACCTAATAATTTTATATTCATCTACAGGGTCCCCACTTACAGTTTATCACCATATAAAAGTGGGATATGTATATCTCTATAAAATATGTACGAGGAAAATACACTAATTTTTTACATAAAGATGAGCAAAATATTCCCACCAATAAAGCTGAAAAACGAGCAGTGCCAACTTTAAAATTAATTAACTAATAATTTTATATTCATCTACAGGGTCCCCACTTACAGTTCATCACCATATAAAAGTGGGATATATATATGTCTATAAAATATGTACGAGGAATACACTAATTTTTCACATAAAGATGAGCAAAATATTCCTTCCAATAAAGCTGAAAAACGAGCAGTGCCAACTTTAAAATTAATAACTTAATAATTTTATATTCATCTACAGGGTCCCCACTTACAGTTTATCACCATATAGAAGTGGGATATATATATATATCTATAAAATATGGACGAGGAAAACACACTATTTTTCGGATAAAGATGAGCAAAATATTCCCTCCAATAAAGCAGAAAAACGAGCAGTGCCAACTTTAAAATTATTTAACTAATAATTTTATATTCATCTACAGGGACCCCACTTACAGTTTATCACCATATAAAAGTGGGATATGTATATCTCTATAAAATATGGACGAGGAAAATACACCAATTTTTCACATAAAGATGAGCAAAATATTCCCTCCAATAAAGCTGAAAAACGACCAGTGCGAACTTTAAAATTAATTAACTAATAATTTTATATTCATCTACAGGGTCCCCAGTTACAGTTTATCACCATATAAAAGTGGGATATATATATATCTATAAAATATGTACGAGGAAAATACACCAATTTTTCACATAAAGATGAGCAAAATATTCCCTCTAATAAAGCTGAAAAACGACCAGTGCCAACTTTAAAATAATTTAACTAATAATTTTATATTCATCTACAGGGACCCCACTTACAGTTTATCACCATATAAAAGTGGGATATGTATATCTCTATAAAATATTGACGAGGAAAATACACCAATTTTTCACATAATGATGAGCAAAATATTCCGTCCAATAAAGCTGAAAAACGAGCAGTGCCAACTTTAAAATTAATTAACTATTCATTTTATATTCATCTACAGGGTCCCCACTTACAGTTTATCAACATATAAAAGTGTATAAAAGTGGGATATATATATATCTATAAAATATGGACGAGGAAAATACACCAATTTTTCACATAAAGATGAGCAAAATATTCCCTCCAATAAAGCTGAAAAACGACCAGTGCCAACTTTAAAATTAATTAACTAATAATTTTATATTCATCTACAGCGTACCCACTTACAGTTTATCACCATATAAAAGTGGGATATGTATATCTCTATAAAATATGTACGAGGAAAATACACTAATTTTTCACATAAAGATGAGCAAAATATTCCCTCCAATAAAGCTGAAAAACGACCAGTGCCAACTTTAAAATTAATTAACTAATATTTTTATATTCATCTACAGGGTCCCCACTTACAGTTTATCACCATATAAAAGTGGGATATATATATATCTATAAAATATGTACGAGGAAAATACACTAATTTTTCACATAAAGATGAGCAAAATATTTCCTCCAATAAAGCTGAAAAACGACCAGTGCCAACTTTAAAATTAATTAACTAATAATTTTATATTTGTCTACAGGGTCCCCACTGACAGTTTATCACCATATAAAAGTGGTATATATATCTATAAAATATGGACGAGGAAAATACACTATTTTTTGGGATAAAGATGAGCAAAATTTTCCCTCCAATAAAGCTGAGAAACGAGCAGTGCCAACTTTAAAATTAATTAACTAATAATTTTATATTCATCTAAAGGGTCCCCACTTACAGTTTATCACCATATAAAAGTGGGATATATATATATATATATAAAATATGTACGAGGAAAGTACACTAATTTTTCACATAAAGATGAGCAAAATATTCCCTCCAATAAAGCTGAAAAACGAGCAGTGCCAACTTTAAAATTAATTAACTAATATCTTTATATTCATCTACAGCGTCCGCACTTACAGTTTATCACCATATAAAAGTGGGATATATATATATATATCTATAAAATATGTACGAGGGAAATACACCAATTTTTCACATAAAGATGAGCAAAATATTCCCCCCAATAAAGCTGAAAAACGACCAGTTCCAACTTTAAAATTAATTAACTAATAATTTTATATTCATCTACAGGGTCCCCACTTACAGTTTATCACCATATAAAAGTGGGATATGTATATATCTATAAAATATGGACGAGGAAAATACACTATTTTTTCGGATAAAGATGAGCAAAATTTTCCCTCTAATAAAGCTGAAAAACGAGCAGTGCCAACTTTAAAATTAATTAACTAATAATTTTATATGCATCCGCAGAGTCCCCACTTACAGTTTATCTCCATATAAAAGTGGGATATGTATATCTCTATAAAATATGTACGAGAAAAATACACTATTTTTTCGGATAAAGATGAACAAAATATTCCCTCCAATAAATCTGAAAAACGAGGAGTGCCAACTTTAAAATTAATAACCTAATAATTTTATATTCATCTACAGTGTCCCCACTTACAGTTTATCACCATATAGAAGTGGGATATGTATATATCTATAAAATATGTACGAGGGAAATACACTAATTTTTCACATAAAGATGAGCAAAATATTCCCTCCAATAAAGCTGAAAAACGACCAGTGCCAACTTTAAAATTAATTAACTAATAATTTTATATTCATCTACAGGGTCCCCAGTTACAGTTTATCACCATATAAAAGTGGGATATATATATATCTATAAAATATGTACGAGGAAAATACACCGATTTTTCACATAAAGATGAGCAAAGTATTCCCTCTAATAAAGCTGAAAAACGACCAGTTCCAACTTTAAAATAATTTAACTAATAATTTTATATTCATCTACAGGGACCCCACTTACAGTTTATCACCATATAAAAGTGGGATATATATATATATCTATAAAATATGTACGAGGAAAATGCACTATTTTTTCGGATAAAGATGAACAAAATATTCCCTCCAATAAAGCTGAAAAACGAAGAGTGCCAACTTTAAAATTAATTAACTAATAATTTTATATTCATCTACAGGGTCCCCACTTACAGTTTATCACCATACAAAAGTGGGATATATATATATATCTATAAAATATGGACGAGGAAAATACACTATTTTTTGGGATAAAGATGAGCAAAATTTTCCCTCCAATAAAGCTGAAAAACGAGCAGTGCCAACTTTAAAATTAATTAACTAATAATTTTATATTCATTTACAGCGTCCCCACTTACAGTTTATCACCATATAAAAGTGGGAAATATATATATCTATAAAATATGGAGGAGGAAAATACACCAAATTTTCACATAAAGATGAGCAAAATATTCCCTCCAATAAAGCTGAAAAACGACCAGTGCGAACTTTAAAATTAATTAACTAATAATTTTATATTCATCTACAGGGTCCCCAGTTACAGTTTATCACCATATAAAAGTGGGATATATATATATCTATAAAATATGTACGAGGAAAATACACTAATTTTTCACATAAAGATGAGCAAAATATTCCCTCCAATAAAGCAGAAAAACGACCATTGCCAACTTTAAAATTAATAACCTAATAATTTTATATTCATCTACAGGGTCCCCACTTACAGTTTATCACCATATAAAAGTGGGATATGTATATCTCTATAAAATATGTACGAGGAAAATACACTAATTTTTTACATAAAGATGAGCAAAATATTCCCACCAATAAAGCTGAAAAACGAGCAGTGCCAACTTTAAAATTAATTAACTAATAATTTTATATTCATCTACAGGGTCCCCACTTACAGTTCATCACCATATAAAAGTGGGATATATATATGTCTATAAAATATGTACGAGGAATACACTAATTTTTCACATAAAGATGAGCAAAATATTCCTTCCAATAAAGCTGAAAAACGAGCAGTGCCAACTTTAAAATTAATAACTTAATAATTTTATATTCATCTACAGGGTCCCCACTTACAGTTTATCACCATATAGAAGTGGGATATATATATATATCTATAAAATATGGACGAGGAAAACACACTATTTTTCGGATAAAGATGAGCAAAATATTCCCTCCAATAAAGCAGAAAAACGAGCAGTGCCAACTTTAAAATTATTTAACTAATAATTTTATATTCATCTACAGGGACCCCACTTACAGTTTATCACCATATAAAAGTGGGATATGTATATCTCTATAAAATATGGACGAGGAAAATACACCAATTTTTCACATAAAGATGAGCAAAATATTCCCTCCAATAAAGCTGAAAAACGACCAGTGCGAACTTTAAAATTAATTAACTAATAATTTTATATTCATCTACAGGGTCCCCAGTTACAGTTTATCACCATATAAAAGTGGGATATATATATATCTATAAAATATGTACGAGGAAAATACACCAATTTTTCACATAAAGATGAGCAAAATATTCCCTCTAATAAAGCTGAAAAACGACCAGTGCCAACTTTAAAATAATTTAACTAATAATTTTATATTCATCTACAGGGACCCCACTTACAGTTTATCACCATATAAAACTGGGATATGTATATCTCTATAAAATATTGACGAGGAAAGTACACCAATTTTTCACATAAAGATGAGCAAAATATTCCGTCCAATAAAGCTGAAAAACGAGCAGTGCCAACTTTAAAATTAATTAACTATTCATTTTATATTCATCTACAGGGTCCCCACTTACAGTTTATCAACATATAAAAGTGTATAAAAGTGGGATATATATATATCTATAAAATATGGACGAGGAAAATACACCAATTTTTCACATAAAGATGAGCAAAATATTCCCTCCAATAAAGCTGAAAAACGACCAGTGCCAACTTTAAAATTAATTAACTAATAATTTTATATTCATCTACAGCGTACCCACTTACAGTTTATCACCATATAAAAGTGGGATATGTATATCTCTATAAAATATGTACGAGGAAAATACACTAATTTTTCACATAAAGATGAGCAAAATATTCCCTCCAATAAAGCTGAAAAACGACCAGTGCCAACTTTAAAATTAATTAACTAATATTTTTATATTCATCTACAGGGTCCCCACTTACAGTTTATCACCATATAAAAGTGGGATATATATATATCTATAAAATATGTACGAGGAAAATACACTAATTTTTCACATAAAGATGAGCAAAATATTTCCTCCAATAAAGCTGAAAAACGACCAGTGCCAACTTTAAAATTAATTAATTAATAATTTTATATTTGTCTACAGGGTCCCCACTGACAGTTTATCACCATATAAAAGTGGTATATATATCTATAAAATATGGACGAGGAAAATACACTATTTTTTGGGATAAAGATGAGCAAAATTTTCCCTCCAATAAAGCTGAGAAACGAGCAGTGCCAACTTTAAAATTAATTAACTAATAATTTTATATTCATCTAAAGGGTCCCCACTTACAGTTTATCACCATATAAAAGTGGGATATATATATATATATATATATAAAATATGTACGAGGAAAGTACACTAATTTTTCACATAAAGATGAGCAAAATATTCCCTCCAATAAAGCTGAAAAACGAGCAGTGCCAACTTTAAAATTAATTAACTAATATCTTTATATTCATCTACAGCGTCCGCACTTACAGTTTATCACCATATAAAAGTGGGATATATATATATATATCTATAAAATATGTACGAGGGAAATACACCAATTTTTCACATAAAGATGAGCAAAATATTCCCCCCAATAAAGCTGAAAAACGACCAGTTCCAACTTTAAAATTAATTAACTAATAATTTTATATTCATCTACAGGGTCCCCACTTACAGTTTATCACCATATAAAAGTGGGATATGTATATATCTATAAAATATGGACGAGGAAAATACACTATTTTTTCGGATAAAGATGAGAAAAATTTTCCCTCTAATAAAGCTGAAAAACGAGCAGTGCCAACTTTAAAATTAATTAACTAATAATTTTATATGCATCCGCAGAGTCCCCACTTACAGTTTATCTCCATATAAAAGTGGGATATGTATATCTCTATAAAATATGTACGAGAAAAATACACTATTTTTTCGGATAAAGATGAACAAAATATTCCCTCCAATAAATCTGAAAAACGAGGAGTGCCAACTTTAAAATTAATAACCTAATAATTTTATATTCATCTACAGTGTCCCCACTTACAGTTTATCACCATATAAAAGTGGGATATGTATATCTCTATAAAATATTGACGAGGAAAATACACCAATTTTTCACATAAAGATGAGCAAAATATTCCGTCCAATAAAGCTGAAAAACGAGCAGTGCCAACTTTAAAATTAATTAACTATTCATTTTATATTCATCTACAGGGTCCCCACTTACAGTTTATCACCATATAAAAGTGGGATATATATATATATCTATAAAATATGGACGAGGAAAATACACCAATTTTTCACATAAAGATGAGCAAAATATTCCCTCCAATAAAGCTGAAAAACGACCAGTGCCAACTTTAAAATTAATTAACTAATAATTTTATACTCATCTACAGCGTACCCACTTACAGTTTATCACCATATAAAAGTGGGATATGTATATATCTATAAAATATGTACGAGGGAAATACACTAATTTTTCACATAAAGATGAGCAAAATATTCCCTCCAATAAAGCTGAAAAACGACCAGTGCCAACTTTAAAATTAATTAACTAATAATTTTATATTCATCTACAGGGTCCCCAGTTACAGTTTATCACCATATGAAAGTGGGATATATATATATCTATAAAATATGTACGAGGAAAATACACCGATTTTTCACATAAAGATGAGCAAAGTATTCCCTCTAATAAAGCTGAAAAACGACCAGTTCCAACTTTAAAATAATTTAATTAATAATTTTATATTCATCTACAGGGACCCCACTTACAGTTTATCACCATATAAAAGTGGGATATGTATATCTCTATAAAATATTGACGAGGAAAATACACCAATTTTTCACATAAAGATGAGCAAAATATTCCGTCCAATAAAGCTGAAAAACGAGCAGTGCCAACTTTAAAATTAATTAACTATTCATTTTATATTCATCTACAGGGTCCCCACTTACAGTTTATCACCATATAAAAGTGGGATATATATATATCTATAAAATATGGACGAGGAAAATACACCAATTTTTCACATAAAGATGAGCAAAATATTCCCTCCAATAAAGCTGAAAAACGACCAGTGCCAACTTTAAAATTAATTAACTAATAATTTTATACTCATCTACAGCGTACCCACTTACAGTTTATCACCATATAAAAGTGGGATATATATATATATCTATAAAATATGGACGAGGAAATACACTATTTTTCGGATAAAGATGAGCAAAATATTCCCTCCAATAAAGCAGAAAAACGAGCAGTGCCAACTTTAAAATTATTTAACTTATAATTTTATATTCATCTACAGGGACCCCACTTACAGTTTATCACCATATAAAAGTGGGATATGTATATCTCTATAAAATATGGACGAGGAAAATACACCAATTTTTCACATAAAGATGAGCAAAATATTCCCTCCAATAAAGCTGAAAAACGAGCAGTGCCAACTTTAAAATTAATTAACTAATAATTTTATATTCATTTACAGCGTCCCCACTTACAGTTTATCACCATATAAAAGTGGGAAATATATATATCTATAAAATATGGACGAGGAAAATACACCAATTTTTCACATAAAGATGAGCAAAATATTCCCTCCAATAAAGCTGAAAAACGACCAGTGCCAACTTTAAAATTAATTAACTAATAATTTTATATTCATCTACAGGGTCCCCAGTTACAGTTTATCACCATATAAAAGTGGGATATATATATATCTATAAAATATGTACGAGGAAAATACAAAAATTTTTCACATAAAGATGAGCAAAATATTCCCTCTAATAAAGCTGAAAAACGACCAGTGCCAACTTTAAAATAATTTAACTAATAATTTTATATTCATCTACAGGGACCCCACTTACAGTTTATCACCATATAAAAGTGGGATATGTATATCTCTATAAAATATTGACGAGGAAAATACACCAATTTTCCACATAAAGATGAGCAAAATATTCCCTCCAATAAAGCTGAAAAACGAGCAGTGCCAACTTTAAAATTAATTAACTAATAATTTTATATTTGTCTACAGGGTCCCCACTTACAGTTTATCACCATATAAAAGTGGTATATATATATATATATATATATATATATATATATATATATATATATATATATATATATATATATATATAAAATATGTACGAGGAAAATACACCAATTTTTCACATAAAGATGAGCAAAATATTCCCTCCAATAAAGCTGAAAAACGACCAGTGCCAACTTTAAAATTAATTAACTAATAATTTTATATTCATCTACAGGGTCCCCACTTACAG
This sequence comes from Thermobia domestica, assembly GCF_964235325.1. Lineage (NCBI taxonomy): Eukaryota > Metazoa > Arthropoda > Insecta > Zygentoma > Lepismatidae > Thermobia > Thermobia domestica. The sequence goes on along the minus strand of NW_027656218.1, from coordinate 124,160 downwards.
TTTATCACCATACAAAAGTGGGATATATATATATATCTATAAAAGATGGACGAGGAAAATACACTATTTTTTGGGATAAAGATGAGCAAAATTTTCCCTCCAATAAAGCTGAAAAACGAGCAGTGCCAACTTTAAAATTAATTAACTAATAATTTTATATTCATCTACAGGGTCCCCACTTACAGTTTATCACCATATAAAAGTGGGATATATATATATCTATAAAATATGTACGAGGAAAGTACACTAATTTTTCACATAAAGATTAGCAAAATATTCCCTCCAATAAAGCTGAAAAACGAGCAGTGCCAACTTTAAAATTAATTAACTAATATCTTTATATTCATCTACAGGGTCCGCACTTGCAGTTTATCACCATATAAAAGTGGGATATATATATATATATCTATAAAATTTGTACGAGGAAAATACACCAATTTTTCACATAAAGATGAGCAAAATATTCCCTCCAATAAAGCTGAAAAACGAGCAGTGCCAACTTTAAAATTAATTAACTAATAATTTTATATGCATCCGCAGAGTCCCCACTTACAGTTTATCTCCATATAAAAGTGGGATATGTATATCTCTATAAAATATGTACGAGAAAAATGCACTATTTTTTCGGATAAAGATGAACAAAATATACCCTCCAATAAAGCTGAAAAACGAAGAGTGCCAACTTTAAAATTAATTAACTAATAATTTTATATTCATCTACAGGGTCCCCACTTACAGTTTATCACCATATAAAAGTGGGATATATATATATCTATCTATAAAATATGTACGAGGAATACACTAATTTTTCACATAAAGATGAGCAAAATATTCCTTCCAATAAAGCTGAAAAACGACCAGTGCCAACTTTAAAATTAATAACTTAATAATTTTATATTCATCTACAGGGTCCCCACTTACAGTTTATCACCATATAGAAGTGGGATATATATATATATCTATAAATTATGGACGAGGAAAATACACTATTTTTTCGGATAAAGATGAGCAAAATATTCCCTCCAATAAAGCAGAAAAACGAGCAGTGCCAACTTTAAAATTAATTAACTAATAATTTTATATTCATCTACAGGGTACCCACTTACAGTTTATCACCATATAAAAGTGGGATATGTATATCTCTATAAAATATGTACGAGGAAAATACACTAATTTTTCACATAAAGATGAGCAAAATATTCCCTCCAATAAAGCTGAAAAACGACCAGTGCCAACTTTAAAATAATTTAACTAATAATTTTATATTCATCTACAGGGACCCCACTTACAGTTTATCACCATAAAAAAGTGGGATATGTATATCTCTATAAAATATGGACGAGGAAAATACACTAATTTTTCACATAAAGATGAGCAAAATATTCCCTCCAATAAAGCTGAAAAACGACCAGTGCCAACTTTAAAATTAATAACCTAATAATTTTATATTCATCTACAGGGTCCCCACTTACAGTTTATCACCAAATAAAAGTGGGATATGTATATCTCTATAAAATATGTACGAGGAAAATACACTAATTTTTCACATAAAGATGAGCAAAATATTCCCTCCAATAAAGCAGAAAAACGACCATTGCCAACTTTAAAATTAATAACCTAATAATTTTATATTCATCTACAGGGTCCCCACTTACAGTTTATCACCATATAAAAGTGGGATATGTATATCTCTATAAAATATGTACGAGGAAAATACACTAATTTTTTACATAAAGATGAGCAAAATATTCCCACCAATAAAGCTGAAAAACGAGCAGTGCCAACTTTAAAATTAATTAACTAATAATTTTATATTCATCTATAGGGTCCCCACGTACAGTTCATCACCATATAAAAGTGGGATATATATATGTCTATAAAATATGTACGAGGAATACACTAATTTTTCACATAAAGATGAGCAAAATATTCCTTCCAATAAAGCTGAAAAACGAGCAGTGCCAACTTTAAAATTAATAACTTAATAATTTTATATTCATCTACAGGGTCCCCACTTACAGTTTATCACCATATAGAAGTGGGATATATATATATATCTATAAAATATGGACGAGGAAAATACACTATTTTTCGGATAAAGATGAGCAAAATATTCCCTCCAATAAAGCAGAAAAACGAGCAGTGCCAACTTTAAAATTATTTAACTTATAATTTTATATTCATCTACAGGGACCCCACTTACAGTTTATCACCATATAAAAGTGGGATATGTATATCTCTATAAAATATGGACGAGGAAAATACACCAATTTTTCACATAAAGATAAGCAAAATATTCCCTCCAATAAAGCTGAAAAACGAGCAGTGCCAACTTTAAAATTAATTAACTAATAATTTTATATTCATTTACAGCGTCCCCACTTACAGTTTATCACCATATAAAAGTGGGAAATATATATATCTATAAAATATGGACGAGGAAAATACACCAATTTTTCACATAAAGATGAGCAAAATATTCCCTCCAATAAAGCTGAAAAACGACCAGTGCCAACTTTAAAATTAATTAACTAATAATTTTATATTCATCTACTGGGTCCCCAGTTACAGTTCATCACCATATAAAAGTGGGATATATATATATCTATAAAATATGTACGAGGAAAATACAAAAATTTTTCACATAAAGATGAGCAAAATATTCCCTCTAATAAAGCTGAAAAACGACCAGTGCCAACTTTAAAATAATTTAACTAATAATTTTATATTCATCTACGGGGACCCCACTTACAGTTTATCACCATATAAAAGTGGGATATGTATATCTCTATAAAATATTGACGAGGAAAATACTCCAATTTTCCACATAAAGATGAGCAAAATATTCCCTCCAATAAAGCTGAAAAACGAGCAGTGCCAACTTTAAAATTAATTAACTATTCATTTTATATTCATCTACAGGGTCCCCACTTACAGTTTATCACCATATAAAAGTGGGATATATATATATCTATAAAATATGGACGAGGAAAATACACCAATTTTTCACATAAAGATGAGCAAAATATTCCCTCCAATAAAGCTGAAAAACGACCAGTGCCAACTTTAAAATTAATTAACTAATAATTTTATATTCATCTACAGCGTACCCACTTACAGTTTATCACCATATAAAAAAGGGATATGTATATCTCTATAAAATATGTACGAGGAAAATACACTAATTTTTCACATAAAGATGAGCAAAATATTCCCTCCAGTAAAGCTGAAAAACGACCAGTGCTAACTTTAAAATTAATTAACTAATATTTTTATATTCATCTACAGGGTCCCCACTTACAGTTTATCACCATATAAAAGTGGGATATATATATATATCTATAAAATATGTACGAGGAAAATGCACTATTTTTTCGGATAAAGATGAACAAAATATTCCCTCCAATAAAGCTGAAAAACGAAGAGTGCCAACTTTAAAATTAATTAACTAATAATTTTATATTCATCTACAGGGTCCCCACTTACAGTTTATCACCATACAAAAGTGGGATATATATATATATCTATAAAATATGGACGAGGAAAATACACTATTTTTTGGGATAAAGATGAGCAAAATTTTCCCTCCAATAAAGCTGAAAAACGAGCAGTGCCAACTTTAAAATTAATTAACTAATAATTTTATATTCATTTACAGCGTCCCCACTTACAGTTTATCACCATATAAAAGTGGGAAATATATATATCTATAAAATATGGAGGAGGAAAATACACCAAATTTTCACATAAAGATGAGCAAAATATTCCCTCCAATAAAGCTGAAAAACGACCAGTGCGAACTTTAAAATTAATTAACTAATAATTTTATATTCATCTACAGGGTCCCCAGTTACAGTTTATCACCATATAAAAGTGGGATATATATATATCTATAAAATATGTACGAGGAAAATACACTAATTTTTCACATAAAGATGAGCAAAATATTCCCTCCAATAAAGCAGAAAAACGACCATTGCCAACTTTAAAATTAATAACCTAATAATTTTATATTCATCTACAGGGTCCCCACTTACAGTTTATCACCATATAAAAGTGGGATATGTATATCTCTATAAAATATGTACGAGGAAAATACACTAATTTTTTACATAAAGATGAGCAAAATATTCCCACCAATAAAGCTGAAAAACGAGCAGTGCCAACTTTAAAATTAATTAACTAATAATTTTATATTCATCTACAGGGTCCCCACTTACAGTTCATCACCATATAAAAGTGGGATATATATATGTCTATAAAATATGTACGAGGAATACACTAATTTTTCACATAAAGATGAGCAAAATATTCCTTCCAATAAAGCTGAAAAACGAGCAGTGCCAACTTTAAAATTAATAACTTAATAATTTTATATTCATCTACAGGGTCCCCACTTACAGTTTATCACCATATAGAAGTGGGATATATATATATATCTATAAAATATGGACGAGGAAAACACACTATTTTTCGGATAAAGATGAGCAAAATATTCCCTCCAATAAAGCAGAAAAACGAGCAGTGCCAACTTTAAAATTATTTAACTAATAATTTTATATTCATCTACAGGGACCCCACTTACAGTTTATCACCATATAAAAGTGGGATATGTATATCTCTATAAAATATGGACGAGGAAAATACACCAATTTTTCACATAAAGATGAGCAAAATATTCCCTCCAATAAAGCTGAAAAACGACCAGTGCGAACTTTAAAATTAATTAACTAATAATTTTATATTCATCTACAGCGTCCCCAGTTACAGTTTATCACCATATAAAAGTGGGATATATATATATCTATAAAATATGTACGAGGAAAATACACCAATTTTTCACATAAAGATGAGCAAAATATTCCCTCTAATAAAGCTGAAAAACGACCAGTGCCAACTTTAAAATAATTTAACTAATAATTTTATATTCATCTACAGGGACCCCACTTACAGTTTATCACCATATAAAAGTGGGATATGTATATCTCTATAAAATATTGACGAGGAAAATACACCAATTTTTCACATAATGATGAGCAAAATATTCCGTCCAATAAAGCTGAAAAACGAGCAGTGCCAACTTTAAAATTAATTAACTATTCATTTTATATTCATCTACAGGGTCCCCACTTACAGTTTATCAACATATAAAAGTGTATAAAAGTGGGATATATATATATCTATAAAATATGGACGAGGAAAATACACCAATTTTTCACATAAAGATGAGCAAAATATTCCCTCCAATAAAGCTGAAAAACGACCAGTGCCAACTTTAAAATTAATTAACTAATAATTTTATATTCATCTACAGCGTACCCACTTACAGTTTATCACCATATAAAAGTGGGATATGTATATCTCTATAAAATATGTACGAGGAAAATACACTAATTTTTCACATAAAGATGAGCAAAATATTCCCTCCAATAAAGCTGAAAAACGACCAGTGCCAACTTTAAAATTAATTAACTAATATTTTTATATTCATCTACAGGGTCCCCACTTACAGTTTATCACCATATAAAAGTGGGATATATATATATCTATAAAATATGTACGAGGAAAATACACTAATTTTTCACATAAAGATGAGCAAAATATTTCCTCCAATAAAGCTGAAAAACGACCAGTGCCAACTTTAAAATTAATTAACTAATAATTTTATATTTGTCTACAGGGTCCCCACTGACAGTTTATCACCATATAAAAGTGGTATATATATCTATAAAATATGGACGAGGAAAATACACTATTTTTTGGGATAAAGATGAGCAAAATTTTCCCTCCAATAAAGCTGAGAAACGAGCAGTGCCAACTTTAAAATTAATTAACTAATAATTTTATATTCATCTAAAGGGTCCCCACTTACAGTTTATCACCATATAAAAGTGGGATATATATATATATATATAAAATATGTACGAGGAAAGTACACTAATTTTTCACATAAAGATGAGCAAAATATTCCCTCCAATAAAGCTGAAAAACGAGCAGTGCCAACTTTAAAATTAATTAACTAATATCTTTATATTCATCTACAGCGTCCGCACTTACAGTTTATCACCATATAAAAGTGGGATATATATATATATATCTATAAAATATGTACGAGGGAAATACACCAATTTTTCACATAAAGATGAGCAAAATATTCCCCCCAATAAAGCTGAAAAACGACCAGTTCCAACTTTAAAATTAATTAACTAATAATTTTATATTCATCTACAGGGTCCCCACTTACAGTTTATCACCATATAAAAGTGGGATATGTATATATCTATAAAATATGGACGAGGAAAATACACTATTTTTTCGGATAAAGATGAGCAAAATTTTCCCTCTAATAAAGCTGAAAAACGAGCAGTGCCAACTTTAAAATTAATTAACTAATAATTTTATATGCATCCGCAGAGTCCCCACTTACAGTTTATCTCCATATAAAAGTGGGATATGTATATCTCTATAAAATATGTACGAGAAAAATACACTATTTTTTCGGATAAAGATGAACAAAATATTCCCTCCAATAAATCTGAAAAACGAGGAGTGCCAACTTTAAAATTAATAACCTAATAATTTTATATTCATCTACAGTGTCCCCACTTACAGTTTATCACCATATAGAAGTGGGATATGTATATATCTATAAAATATGTACGAGGGAAATACACTAATTTTTCACATAAAGATGAGCAAAATATTCCCTCCAATAAAGCTGAAAAACGACCAGTGCCAACTTTAAAATTAATTAACTAATAATTTTATATTCATCTACAGGGTCCCCAGTTACAGTTTATCACCATATAAAAGTGGGATATATATATATCTATAAAATATGTACGAGGAAAATACACCGATTTTTCACATAAAGATGAGCAAAGTATTCCCTCTAATAAAGCTGAAAAACGACCAGTTCCAACTTTAAAATAATTTAACTAATAATTTTATATTCATCTACAGGGACCCCACTTACAGTTTATCACCATATAAAAGTGGGATATATATATATATCTATAAAATATGTACGAGGAAAATGCACTATTTTTTCGGATAAAGATGAACAAAATATTCCCTCCAATAAAGCTGAAAAACGAAGAGTGCCAACTTTAAAATTAATTAACTAATAATTTTATATTCATCTACAGGGTCCCCACTTACAGTTTATCACCATACAAAAGTGGGATATATATATATATCTATAAAATATGGACGAGGAAAATACACTATTTTTTGGGATAAAGATGAGCAAAATTTTCCCTCCAATAAAGCTGAAAAACGAGCAGTGCCAACTTTAAAATTAATTAACTAATAATTTTATATTCATTTACAGCGTCCCCACTTACAGTTTATCACCATATAAAAGTGGGAAATATATATATCTATAAAATATGGAGGAGGAAAATACACCAAATTTTCACATAAAGATGAGCAAAATATTCCCTCCAATAAAGCTGAAAAACGACCAGTGCGAACTTTAAAATTAATTAACTAATAATTTTATATTCATCTACAGGGTCCCCAGTTACAGTTTATCACCATATAAAAGTGGGATATATATATATCTATAAAATATGTACGAGGAAAATACACTAATTTTTCACATAAAGATGAGCAAAATATTCCCTCCAATAAAGCAGAAAAACGACCATTGCCAACTTTAAAATTAATAACCTAATAATTTTATATTCATCTACAGGGTCCCCACTTACAGTTTATCACCATATAAAAGTGGGATATGTATATCTCTATAAAATATGTACGAGGAAAATACACTAATTTTTTACATAAAGATGAGCAAAATATTCCCACCAATAAAGCTGAAAAACGAGCAGTGCCAACTTTAAAATTAATTAACTAATAATTTTATATTCATCTACAGGGTCCCCACTTACAGTTCATCACCATATAAAAGTGGGATATATATATGTCTATAAAATATGTACGAGGAATACACTAATTTTTCACATAAAGATGAGCAAAATATTCCTTCCAATAAAGCTGAAAAACGAGCAGTGCCAACTTTAAAATTAATAACTTAATAATTTTATATTCATCTACAGGGTCCCCACTTACAGTTTATCACCATATAGAAGTGGGATATATATATATATCTATAAAATATGGACGAGGAAAACACACTATTTTTCGGATAAAGATGAGCAAAATATTCCCTCCAATAAAGCAGAAAAACGAGCAGTGCCAACTTTAAAATTATTTAACTAATAATTTTATATTCATCTACAGGGACCCCACTTACAGTTTATCACCATATAAAAGTGGGATATGTATATCTCTATAAAATATGGACGAGGAAAATACACCAATTTTTCACATAAAGATGAGCAAAATATTCCCTCCAATAAAGCTGAAAAACGACCAGTGCGAACTTTAAAATTAATTAACTAATAATTTTATATTCATCTACAGGGTCCCCAGTTACAGTTTATCACCATATAAAAGTGGGATATATATATATCTATAAAATATGTACGAGGAAAATACACCAATTTTTCACATAAAGATGAGCAAAATATTCCCTCTAATAAAGCTGAAAAACGACCAGTGCCAACTTTAAAATAATTTAACTAATAATTTTATATTCATCTACAGGGACCCCACTTACAGTTTATCACCATATAAAAGTGGGATATGTATATCTCTATAAAATATTGACGAGGAAAGTACACCAATTTTTCACATAAAGATGAGCAAAATATTCCGTCCAATAAAGCTGAAAAACGAGCAGTGCCAACTTTAAAATTAATTAACTATTCATTTTATATTCATCTACAGGGTCCCCACTTACAGTTTATCAACATATAAAAGTGTATAAAAGTGGGATATATATATATCTATAAAATATGGACGAGGAAAATACACCAATTTTTCACATAAAGATGAGCAAAATATTCCCTCCAATAAAGCTGAAAAACGACCAGTGCCAACTTTAAAATTAATTAACTAATAATTTTATATTCATCTACAGCGTACCCACTTACAGTTTATCACCATATAAAAGTGGGATATGTATATCTCTATAAAATATGTACGAGGAAAATACACTAATTTTTCACATAAAGATGAGCAAAATATTCCCTCCAATAAAGCTGAAAAACGACCAGTGCCAACTTTAAAATTAATTAACTAATATTTTTATATTCATCTACAGGGTCCCCACTTACAGTTTATCACCATATAAAAGTGGGATATATATATATCTATAAAATATGTACGAGGAAAATACACTAATTTTTCACATAAAGATGAGCAAAATATTTCCTCCAATAAAGCTGAAAAACGACCAGTGCCAACTTTAAAATTAATTAATTAATAATTTTATATTTGTCTACAGGGTCCCCACTGACAGTTTATCACCATATAAAAGTGGTATATATATCTATAAAATATGGACGAGGAAAATACACTATTTTTTGGGATAAAGATGAGAAAAATTTTCCCTCCAATAAAGCTGAGAAACGAGCAGTGCCAACTTTAAAATTAATTAACTAATAATTTTATATTCATCTAAAGGGTCCCCACTTACAGTTTATCACCATATAAAAGTGGGATATATATATATATATATATAAAATATGTACGAGGAAAGTACACTAATTTTTCACATAAAGATGAGCAAAATATTCCCTCCAATAAAGCTGAAAAACGAGCAGTGCCAACTTTAAAATTAATTAACTAATATCTTTATATTCATCTACAGCGTCCGCACTTACAGTTTATCACCATATAAAAGTGGGATATATATATATATATCTATAAAATATGTACGAGGGAAATACACCAATTTTTCACATAAAGATGAGCAAAATATTCCCCCCAATAAAGCTGAAAAACGACCAGTTCCAACTTTAAAATTAATTAACTAATAATTTTATATTCATCTACAGGGTCCCCACTTACAGTTTATCACCATATAAAAGTGGGATATGTATATATCTATAAAATATGGACGAGGAAAATACACTATTTTTTCGGATAAAGATGAGAAAAATTTTCCCTCTAATAAAGCTGAAAAACGAGCAGTGCCAACTTTAAAATTAATTAACTAATAATTTTATATGCATCCGCAGAGTCCCCACTTACAGTTTATCTCCATATAAAAGTGGGATATGTATATCTCTATAAAATATGTACGAGAAAAATACACTATTTTTTCGGATAAAGATGAACAAAATATTCCCTCCAATAAATCTGAAAAACGAGGAGTGCCAACTTTAAAATTAATAACCTAATAATTTTATATTCATCTACAGTGTCCCCACTTACAGTTTATCACCATATAAAAGTGGGATATGTATATCTCTATAAAATATTGACGAGGAAAATACACCAATTTTTCACATAAAGATGAGCAAAATATTCCGTCCAATAAAGCTGAAAAACGAGCAGTGCCAACTTTAAAATTAATTAACTATTCATTTTATATTCATCTACAGGGTCCCCACTTACAGTTTATCACCATATAAAAGTGGGATATATATATATATCTATAAAATATGGACGAGGAAAATACACCAATTTTTCACATAAAGATGAGCAAAATATTCCCTCCAATAAAGCTGAAAAACGACCAGTGCCAACTTTAAAATTAATTAACTAATAATTTTATACTCATCTACAGCGTACCCACTTACAGTTTATCACCATATAAAAGTGGGATATGTATATATCTATAAAATATGTACGAGGGAAATACACTAATTTTTCACATAAAGATGAGCAAAATATTCCCTCCAATAAAGCTGAAAAACGACCAGTGCCAACTTTAAAATTAATTAACTAATAATTTTATATTCATCTACAGGGTCCCCAGTTACAGTTTATCACCATATGAAAGTGGGATATATATATATCTATAAAATATGTACGAGGAAAATACACCGATTTTTCACATAAAGATGAGCAAAGTATTCCCTCTAATAAAGCTGAAAAACGACCAGTTCCAACTTTAAAATAATTTAATTAATAATTTTATATTCATCTACAGGGACCCCACTTACAGTTTATCACCATATAAAAGTGGGATATGTATATCTCTATAAAATATTGACGAGGAAAATACACCAATTTTTCACATAAAGATGAGCAAAATATTCCGTCCAATAAAGCTGAAAAACGAGCAGTGCCAACTTTAAAATTAATTAACTATTCATTTTATATTCATCTACAGGGTCCCCACTTACAGTTTATCACCATATAAAAGTGGGATATATATATATCTATAAAATATGGACGAGGAAAATACACCAATTTTTCACATAAAGATGAGCAAAATATTCCATCCAATAAAGCTGAAAAACGACCAGTGCCAACTTTAAAATTAATTAACTAATAATTTTATACTCATCTACAGCGTACCCACTTACAGTTTATCACCATATAAAAGTGGGATATGTATATCTCTATAAAATATGTACGAGGAAAATACACTAATTTTTCACATAAAGATGAGCAAAATATTCCCTCCAATAAAGCTGAAAAACGACCAGTGCCAACTTTAAAATTAATTAACTAATATTTTTATATTCATCTACAGGGTCCCCACTTACAGTTTATCACCATATAAAAGTGGGATATATATATATATCTATAAAATATGTACGAGGAAAATACACTAATTTTTCACATAAAGATGAGCAAAATATTCCCTCCAATAAAGCTGAAAAACGACCAGTGCCAACTTAAAAATTAATTAACTAATAATTTTATATTTGTCTACAGGGTCCCCACTTACAGTTTATTACCATATAAAAGTGGTATATATATATATATATATCTATAAAATATGTACGAGGAAAATACACCAATTTTTCACATAAAGATGAGCAAAATATTCCCTCCAATAAAGCTGAAAAACGACCAGTGCCAACTTTAAAATTAATTAACTAATAATTTTATATTCATCTACAGGGTCCCCACTTACAGTTTATCACCATATAAAAGTGGGATATATATATATCTATAAAATATGGACGAGGAAAATACACTATTTTTTCGGATAAAGATGAGCAAAATTTTCCCTCTAATAAAGCTGAAAAACGAGCAGTGCCAACTTTAAAATTAATTAACTAATAATTTTATATGCATCCGCAGAGTCCCCACTTACAGTTTATCTCCATATAAAAGTGGGATATGTATATCTCTATAAAATATGTACGAGAAAAATACACTATTTTTTCGGATAAAGATGAACAAAATATTCCCTCCAATAAAGCTGAAAAACGAGGAGTGCCAACTTTAAAATTAATAACCTAATAATTTTATATTCATCTACAGTGTCCCCACTTACAGTTTATCACCATATAGAAGTGGGATATGTATATATCTATAAAATATGTACGAGGAAAATACACTAATTTTTCACATAAAGATGAGCAAAATATTCCCTCCAATAAAGCTGAAAAACGACCAGTGCCAACTTTAAAATTAATTAACTAATAATTTTATATTTGTCTACAGGGTCCCCACTTACAGTTTATTACCATATAAAAGTGGTATATACATATATATATATATCTATAAAATATGTACGAGGAAAATACACCAATTTTTCACATAAAGATGAGCAAAATATTCCCTCCAATAAAGCTGAAAAACGACCAGTGCCAACTTTAAAATTAATTAACTAATAATTTTATATTCATCTACAGGGTCCCCACTTACAGTTTATCACCATACAAAAGTGGGATATATATATATATAAAATATGGACGAGGAAAATACACTATTTTTTGGGATAAAGATGAGCAAAATTTTCCCTCCAATAAAGCTGAAAAACGAGCAGTGCCAACTTTAAAATTAATTAACTAATAATTTTATATTCATCTACAGGGTCCCCACTTACAGTTTATCACCATATAAAAGTGGGATATATATATATCTATAAAATATGTACGAGGAAACTACACTAATTTTTCACATAAAGATGAGCAAAATATTCCCTCCAATAAAGCTGAAAAACGACCAGTGCCAACTTTAAAATTAATTAACTAATAATTTTATATTTGTCTACAGGGTCCCCACTTACAGTTTATCACCATATAAAAGTGGTATATACATATATATATATATATCTATAAAATATGTACGAGGAAAATACACCAATTTTTCACATAAAGATGAGCAAAATATTCCCTCCAATAAAGCTGAAAAACGACCAGTGCCAACTTTAAAATTAATTAACTAATAATTTTATATTCATCTACAGGGTCCCCACTTACAGTTTATCACCATACAAAGGTGGGATATATATATATATATCTATAAAATATGGACGAGGAAAATACACTATTTTTTGGGATAAAGATGAGCAAAATTTTCCCTCCAATAAAGCTGAAAAACGAGCAGTGCCAACTTTAAAATTAATTAACTAATAATTTTATATTCATTTACAGCGTCCCCACTTACAGTTTATCACCATATAAAAGTGGGAAATATATATATCTATAAAATATGGAGGAGGAAAATACACCAAATTTTCACATAAAGATGAGCAAAATATTCCCTCCAATAGAGCTGAAAAACGACCAGTGCGAACTTTAAAATTAATTAACTAATAATTTTATATTCATCTACAGGGTCCCCAGTTACAGTTTATCACCATATAAAAGTGGGATATATATATATCTATAAAATATGTACGAGGAAAATACACCAATTTTTCACATAAAGATGAGCAAAATATTCCCTCTAATAAAGCTGAAAAACGACCAGTGCCAACTTTAAAATAATTTAACTAATAATTTTATATTCATCTACAGGGACCCCACTTACAGTTTATCACCATATAAAAGTGTGATATGTATATCTCTATAAAATATTGACGAGGAAAATACACCAATTTTTCACATAAAGATGAGCAAAATATTCCGTCCAATAAAGCTGAAAAACGAGCAGTGCCAACTTTAAAATTAATTAACTATTCATTTTATATTCATCTACAGGGTCCCCACTTACAGTTTATCACCATATAGAAGTGGGATATATATATATCTATAAAATATGGACGAGGAAAATACACCAATTTTTCACATAAAGATGAGCAAAATATTCCCTCCAATAAAGCTGAAAAACGACCAGTGCCAACTTTAAAATTAATTAACTAATAATTTTATACTCATCTACAGCGTACCCACTTACAGTTTATCACCATATAAAAGTGGGATATGTATATCTCTATAAAATATGTACGAGGAAAATACACTAATTTTTCACATAAAGATGAGCAAAATATTCCCTCCAATAAAGCTGAAAAACGACCAGTGCCAACTTTAAAATTAATTAACTAATATTTTTATATTCATCTACAGGGTCCCCACTTACAGTTTATCACCATATAAAAGTGGGATATATATATATATCTATAAAATATGTACGAGGAAAATACACTAATTTTTCACATAAAGATGAGCAAAATATTCCCTCCAATAAAGCTGAAAAACGACCAGTGCCAACTTTAAAATTAATTAACTAATAATTTTATATTTGTCTACAGGGTCCCCACTTACAGTTTATCACCATATAAAAGTGGTATATATATATATATATATATATATATATATATATATATATATATATAAAATATGTACGAGGAAAATACACCAATTTTTCACATAAAGATGAGCAAAATATTCCCTCCAATAAAGCTGAAAAACGACCAGTGCCAACTTTAAAATTAATTAACTAATAATTTTATATTCATCTACAGGGTCCCCACTTATAGTTTATCACCATACAAAAGTGGGATATATATATATATATATATAAAATATGGACGAGGAAAATACACTATTTTTTGGGATAAAGATGAGCAAAATTTTCCCTCCAATAAAGCTGAAAAACGAGCAGTGCCAACTTTAAAATTAATTAACTAATAATTTTATATTCATCTACAGGGTCCCCACTTACAGTTTATCACCATATAAAAGTGGGATATATATATATCTATAAAATATGTACGAGGAAAGTACACTAATTTTTCACATAAAGATGAGCAAAATATTCCCTCCAATAAAGCTGAAAAACGACCAGTGCCAACTTTAAAATTAATTAACTAATATCTTTATATTCATCTACAGGGTCCGCACTTACAGTTTATCACCATATAAAAGTGGGATATATATATATATATCTATAAAATATGTACGAGGAAAATACACCAATTTTTCACATAAAGATTATCTGAAAAACTGAATAGCTTTATTGGAAAACTGAATAGTTTTCCAATAAAGCTGAAAAACGACCAGTTCCAACTTTAAAATTAATTAACTAATAATTTTATATTCATCTACAGGGTCCCCACTTACAGTTTATCACCATACAAAAGTGGGATATATATATATATAAAATATGGACGAGGAAAATACACTATTTTTTGGGATAAAGATGAGCAAAATTTTTCCTCCAATAAAGCTGAAAAACGAGCAGTGCCAACTTTAAAATTAATTAACTAATAATTTTATATTCATCTACAGGGTCCCCACTTACAGTTTATCACCATATAAAAGTGGGATATATATATATCTATAAAATATGTACGAGGAAACTACACTAATTTTTCACATAAAGATGAGCAAAATATTCCCTCCAATAAAGCTGAAAAACGAGCAGTGCCAATTTTAAAATTAATTAACTAATATCTTTATATTCATCTACAGGGTCCGCACTTACAGTTTATCACCATATAAAAGTGGTATATGTATATATCCATAAAATATGTACGAGGGAAATACACTAATTTTTCACATAAAGATGAGCAAAATATTCCCTCCAATGAAGCTGAAAAACGACCAGTGCCAACTTTAAAATTAATTAACTAATAATTTTATATTCATCTACAGGGTCCCCATTTACAGTTTATCACCATATAAAAGTGGGATATATATATATATCTATAAAATATGGACGAGGAAAGTACACCAATTTTTCACATAAAGATGAGCAAAATATTCCCTCCAATAAAGCTGAAAAACGACCAGTGCCAACTTTAAAATTAATTAACTAATAATTTTATATTCATCTACAGGGTCCCCGCTTACAGTTTATCACCATATAAAAGTGGGATATATATATATCTATAAAATATGTACGAGGAAAATACACGAATTTTTCACATTATATTGAGCAAAATATTCCATCCAATAAAACTGAAAAACGACCAGTGCCAACTTTAAAATTAATTAACTAATAATTTTATATTCATCTACAGGGACCCCACTTACAGTTTATCACCATATAAATGTGGGATATATATATATCTATAAAATATGGACGAGGAAAATACACTATTTTTTGGGATAAAGATGAGCAAAATTTTCCATCCAATAAAGCTGAAAAACGACCAGTGCCAACTTCAAAATTAATTAACTAATAATTTTATATTCATCTACAGGGTCCGCACTTACAGTTTATCACCATATAAAAGTGGGATATATATATATATATATATATATATATATATATATATAAAATATGTACGAAGAAAATACACCAATTTTTCACATAAAGATGAGCAAAATATTCCCTCCAATAAAGCTGAAAAACGAGCAGTGCCAACTTTAAAATTAATTAACTAATAATTTTATATTCATCTATAGGGTCCCCACTTACAGTTTATCACAATACAAAAGTGGGATATATATATATATCTATAAAATATGGACGAGGAAAATACACTATTTTTTGGGATAAAGATGAGCAAAATTTCAATCCAATAAAGCTGAAAAACGAGCAGTGCCAACTTTAAAATTAATTAACTAATAATTTTATATTCATCTACAGGGTCCCCACTTACAGTTTATCACCATATAAAAGTGGGATATATATATATATCTATAAAATATGTACGAGGAAACTACACTAATTTTTCACATAAAGATGAGCAAAATATTCCCTCCAATAAAGCTGAAAAACGAGCAGTGCCAACTTTAAAATTAATTAACTAATATCTTTATGTTCATCTACAGGGTCCGCACTTGCAGTTTATCACAATATAAAAGTGGGATATATATATATATATCTATAAAATATGTACGAGGAAAATACACCAATTTTTCACATAAAGATGAGCAAAATATTCCCTCCAATAAAGCTGAAAAACGACCAGTTCCAACTTTAAAATTAATTAACTAATAATTTTATATTCATCTACAGGGTCCCCACTTACAGTTTATCACCATATAAAAGTGGGATATATATATATCTATAAAATATGGACGAGGAAAATACACTATTTTTTCGGATAAAGATGAGCAAAATTTTCCCTCCAATAAAGCTGAAAAACGAGCAGTGCCAACTTTAAAATTAATTAACTAATAATTTTATATGCATCCCCAGAGTCCCCACTTACAGTTTATCTCCATATAAAAGTGGGATATGTATATCTCTATAAAATATGTACGAGAAAAATACACTATTTTTTCGGATAAAGATGAACAAAATATTCCCTCCAATAAAGCTGAAAAACGAGGAGTGCCAACTTTAAAATTAATAACCTAATAATTTTATATTCATCTACAGTGTCCCCACTTACAGTTTATCACCATATAGAAGTGGGATATGTATATATCTATAAAATATGTACGAGGGAAATACACTAATTTTTCACATAAAGATGAGCAAAATATTCCCTCCAATAAAGCTGAAAAACGACCAGTGCCAACTTTAAAATTAATTAACTAATAATTTTATATTTGTCTACAGGGTCCCCACTTACAGTTTATCACCATATAAAAGTGGTATATATATATATATATATATATATATATATATATATATATATATATATATATATATCTATAAAATATGTACGAGGAAAATACACCAATTTTTCACATAAAGATGAGCAAAATATTCCCTCCAATAAAGCTGAAAAACGACCAGTGCCAACTTTAAAATTAATTAACTAATAATTTTATATTCATCTACAGGGTCCCCACTTACAGTTTATCACCATAAAAAAGTGGGATATATATATATATCTATAAAATATGGACGAGGAAAATACACTATTTTTTGGGATAAAGATGAGCAAAATTTTCCCTCCAATAAAGCTGAAAAACGAGCAGTGCCAACTTTAAAATTAATTAACTAATATCTTTATATTCATCTACAGGGTCCGCACTTACAGTTTATCACCTTTTAAAATTGGATATATATATATATATATCTATAAAATATGTACGAGGAAAATACACCAATTTTTCACATAAAGATGAGGAAAATATTCCCTCCAATAAAGCTGAAAAACGAGGAGTGCCAACTTTAAAATTAATAACCTAATAATTTTATATTCATCTACAGTGTCCCCACTTACAGTTTATCACCATATAGAAGTGGGATATGTATATATCTATAAAATATGTACGAGGGAAATACACTAATTTTTCACATAAAGATGAGCAAAATATTCCCTCCAATAAAGCTGAAAAACGACCAGTGCCAACTTTAAAATTAATTAACTAATAATTTTATATTCATCTACAGGGTCCCCATTTACAGTTTATCACCATATAAAAGTGGGATATATATATATCTAGAAAATATGTACGAGGAAAATACACGAATTTTTCACATTATATTGAGCAAAATATTCCATCCAATAAAACTGAAAAACGACCAGTGCCAACTTTAAAATTAATTAACTAATAATTTTATATTCATCTACAGGGACCCCACTTACAGTTTATCACCATATAAAAGTGGGATATATATATATCTATAAAATATGGACGAGGAAAATACACTATTTTTTGGGATAAAGATGAGCAAAATTTTCCCTCCAATAAAGCTGAAAAACGACCAGTGCCAACTTTAAAATTAATTAACTAATAATTTTATATTCATCTACAGGGTCCGCACTTACAGTTTATCACCATATAAAAGTGGGATATATATATATCTATAAAATATGTACGAGGAAAATACACCAATTTTTCACATAAAGATGAGCAAAATATTCCCTCCAATAAAGCTGAAAAACGAGCAGTGCCAACTTTAAAATTAATTAACTAATAATTTTATATTCATCTATAGGGTCCTCACTTACAGTTTATCGCCATACAAAAGTGGGATATATATATATATCTATAAAATATGGACGAGGAAAATACACTATTTTTTGGGATAAAGATGAGCAAAATTTTCCCTCCAATAAAGCTGAAAAACGAGCAGTGCCAACTTTAAAATTAATTAACTAATAATTTTATATTCATCTACAGGGTCCCCACTTACAGTTTATCACCATATAAAAGTTTGATATATATATATCTATAAAATATGTACGAGGAAACTACACTAATTTTTCACATAAAGATGAGCAAAATATTCCCTCCAAAAAAGCTGAAAAACGAGCAGTGCCAACTTTAAAATTAATTAACTAATATCTTTATATTCATCTACAGGGTCCGCACTTACAGTTTATCACCATATAAAAGTGGGATATATATATATATATCTATAAAATATGTACGAGGAAAATACACCAATTTTTCACATAAAGATGAGCAAAATATTCCCTCCAATAAAGCTGAAAAACGACCAGTTCCAACTTTAAAATTAATTAACTAATAATTTTATATTCATCTACAGGGTCCCCACTTACAGTTTATCACCATATAAAAGTGGTATATGTATATATCTATAAAATATGGACGAGGAAAATACACTATTTTTTCGGATAAAGACGAGCAAAATTTTCCCTCCAATAAAGCTGAAAAACGAGCAGTGCCAACTTTAAAATTAATTAACTAATAATTTTATATGCATCTGCAGAGTCCCCACTTACAGTTTATCTCCATATAAAAGTGGGATATGTATATCTCTATAAAATATGTACGAGAAAAATACACTATTTTTTCGGATAAAGATGAACAAAATATTCCCTCCAATAAAGCTGAAAAACGAGGAGTGCCAACTTTAAAATTAATAACCTAATAATTTTATATTCATCTACAGTGTCCCCACTTACAGTTTATCACCATATAGAAGTGGGATATGTATATATCTATAAAATATGTACGAGGGAAATACACTAATTTTTCACATAAAGATGAGCAAAATATTCCCTCCAATAAAGCTGAAAAACGACCAGTGCCAATTTTAAAATTAATTAACTAATAATTTTATATTTGTCTACAGGGTCCCCACTTACAGTTTATCACCATATAAAAGTGGTATATATATATATATATATATATATATATATAAAATATGTACGAGGAAAATACACCAATTTTTCACATAAAGATGAGCAAAATATTCGCTCCAATAAAGCTGAAAAACGACCAGTGCCAACTTTAAAATTAATTAACTAATAATTTTATATTCATCTACAGGGTCCCCACTTACAGTTTATCACCATACAAAAGTGGGATATATATATATATCTATAAAATATGGACGAGGAAAATACACTATTTTTTGGGATAAAGATGAGCAAAATTTTCCCTCCAATAAAGCTGAAAAACGAGCAGTGCCAACTTTAAAATTAATTAACTAATAATTTTATATTCATCTACAGGGTCCCCATTTACAGTTTATCACCATATAAAAGTGGGATATATATATATATCTATAAAATATGGACGAGGAAAATACACCAATTTTTCACATAAAGATGAGCAAAATATTCCCTCCAATAAAGCTGAAAAACGACCAGTGCCAACTTTAAAATTAATTAACTAATAATTTTATATTCATCTACAGGGTCCCCACTTACAGTTTATCACCATATAAAAGTGGGATATATATATATCTATAAAATATGTACGAGGAAAATACACGAATTTTTCACATTATATTGAGCAGAATATTCCATCCAATAAAGCTGAAAAACGACCAGTGCCAACTTTAAAATTAATTAACTAATAATTTTATATTCATCTACAGGGTCCCCATTTACAGTTTATCACCATATAAAAGTGGGATATATATATATATCTATAAAATATGGACGAGGAAAATACACCAATTTTTCACATAAAGATGAGCAAAATATTCCCTCCAATAAAGCTGAAAAACGACCAGTGCCAACTTTAAAATTAATTAACTAATAATTTTATATTCATCTACAGGGTCCCCATTTACAGTTTATCACCATATAAAAGTGGGATATGTATATATCTATAAAATATGTACGAGGGAAATACACTAATTTTTCACATAAAGATGAGCAAAATATTCCCTCCAATAAAGCTGAAAAACGACCAGTGCCAACTTTAAAATTAATTAACTAATAATTTTATATTCATCTACAGGGTCCCCATTTACAGTTTATCACCATATAAAAGTGGGATATATATATATATCTATAAAATATGGACGAGGAAAATACACCAATTTTTCACATAAAGATGAGCAAAATATTCCCTCCAATAAAGCTGAAAAACGACCAGTGCCAACTTTAAAATTAATTAACTAATAATTTTATATTCATCTACAGGGTCCCCACTTACAGTTTATCACCATATAAAAGTGGGATATATATATATCTATAAAATATGTACGAGGAAAATACACGAATTTTTCACATTATATTGAGCAAAATATTCCATCCAATAAAACTG
Source organism: Thermobia domestica (assembly GCF_964235325.1). Classification (NCBI taxonomy): domain Eukaryota; kingdom Metazoa; phylum Arthropoda; class Insecta; order Zygentoma; family Lepismatidae; genus Thermobia; species Thermobia domestica. Next base: position 102,576 of record NW_027656218.1, on the reverse strand, counting down.
AAAAACGACCAGTGCCAACTTTAAAATTAATTAACCAATAATTTTGTATTCATCTACAGGGACCCCACTTACAGTTTATCACCATATAAAAGTGGGATATATATATATCTATAAAATATGTACGAGGAAAATACACTAATTTTTCACATAAAGATGACCAAAATATTCCTTCCAATAAAGCTGAAAAACGACCAGTGCCAACTTTAAAATTAATTAACTAATAATTTTATATTCATCTACAGGGTCCCCACTTACAGTTTATCACCATATAAAAGTGGGATATATATATATCTATAAAATATGTACGAGGAAAATACACGAATTTTTCACATTATATTGAGCAAAATATTCCATCCAATAAAACTGAAAAACGACCAGTGCCAACTTTAAAATTAATTAACCAATAATTTTGTATTCATCTACAGGGACCCCACTTACAGTTTATCACCATATAAAAGTGGGATATATATATATCTATAAAATATGTACGAGGAAAATACACTAATTTTTCACATAAAGATGAGCAAAATATTCCCTCCAATAAAGCTGAAAAACGACCAGTGCCAACTTTAAAATTAATTAACTAATAATTTTATATTCATCTACAGGGTCCCCACTTACAGTTTATCACCATATAAAAGTGGGATATATATATATCTATAAAATATGTACGAGGAAAATACACGAATTTTTCACATTATATTGAGCAAAATATTCCATCCAATAAAACTGAAAAACGACCAGTGCCAACTTTAAAATTAATTAACCAATAATTTTGTATTCATCTACAGGGACCCCACTTACAGTTTATCACCATATAAAAGTGGGATATATATATATCTATAAAATATGTACGAGGAAAATTCACTAATTTTTCACATAAATATGACCAAAATATTCCTTCCAATAAAGCTGAAAAACGACCAGTGCCAACTTTAAAATTAATTAACTAATAATTTTATATTCATCTACAGGGTCCCCACTTACAGTTTATCACCATATAAAAGTGGGATATATATATATCTATAAAATATGTACGAGGAAAATACACGAATTTTTCACATTATATTGAGCAAAATATTCCATCCAATAAAACTGAAAAACGACCAGTGCCAACTTTAAAATTAATTAACCAATAATTTTGTATTCATCTACAGGGACCCCACTTACAGTTTATCACCATATAAAAGTGGGATATATATATATCTATAAAATATGTACGAGGAAAATACACTAATTTTTCACATAAAGATGAGCAAAATATTCCCTCCAATAAAGCTGAAAAACGACCAGTGCCAACTTTAAAATTAATTAACTAATAATTTTATATTCATCTACAGGGTCCCCACTTACAGTTTATCACCATATAAAAGTGGGATATATATATATCTATAAAATATGTACGAGGAAAATACACGAATTTTTCACATTATATTGAGCAAAATTTTCCCTCCAATAAAGCTGAAAAACGAGCAGTGCCAACTTTAAAATTAATTAACTAATAATTTTATATTCATCTACAGGGTCCCCATTTACAGTTTATCACCATATAAAAGTGGGATATATATATATATCTATAAAATATGGACGAGGAAAATACACCAATTTTTCACATAAAGATGAGCAAAATATTCCCTCCAATAAAGCTGAAAAACGACCAGTGCCAACTTTAAAATTAATTAACTAATAATTTTATATTCATCTACAGGGTCCCCATTTACAGTTTATCACCATATAAAAGTGGGATATGTATATATCTATAAAATATGTACGAGGGAAATACACTAATTTTTCACATAAAGATGAGCAAAATATTCCCTCCAATAAAGCTGAAAAACGACCAGTGCCAACTTTAAAATTAATTAACTAATAATTTTATATTCATCTACAGGGTCCCCATTTACAGTTTATCACCATATAAAAGTGGGATATATATATATATCTATAAAATATGGACGAGGAAAATACACCAATTTTTCACATAAAGATGAGCAAAATATTCCCTCCAATAAAGCTGAAAAACGACCAGTGCCAACTTTAAAATTAATTAACTAATAATTTTATATTCATCTACAGGGTCCCCACTTACAGTTTATCACCATATAAAAGTGGGATATATATATATCTATAAAATATGTACGAGGAAAATACACGAATTTTTCACATTATATTGAGCAAAATATTCCATCCAATAAAACTGAAAAACGACCAGTGCCAACTTTAAAATTAATTAACCAATAATTTTGTATTCATCTACAGGGACCCCACTTACAGTTTATCACCATATAAAAGTGGGATATATATATATCTATAAAATATGTACGAGGAAAATACACTAATTTTTCACATAAAGATGACCAAAATATTCCTTCCAATAAAGCTGAGAAACGGCCAGTGCCAACTTTAAAATTAATTAACTAAAAATTTTATATTCATCTACAGGGTCCTCACTTACAGTTTATCACCATAAAAAAGTGGGATATATATATATCTATAAAATATGTATGAGGAAAATACACTAATTTTTCACGTAAAGATGACCAAAATATTCCTTCCAATAAAGCTGAGAAACGGCCAGTGCCAACTTTAAAATTAATAACCTAATAATTTTATATTCATCTACAGGGTCCCCACTTACAGTTTATCACCATATAAAAGTGGGATATATATATATCTATCTATAAAATATGTACGAGGAATACACTAATTTTTCACATAAAGATGAGCAAAATATTCCTTCCAATAAAGCTGAAAAACGACCAGTGCCAACTTTAAAATTAATAACTTAATAATTTTATATTCATCTACAGGGTCCCCACTTACAGTTTATCACCATATAGAAGTGGGATATATATATATATATATAGCTATAAATTATGGACGAGGAAAATACACTATTTTTTCGGATAAAGATGAGCAAAATATTCCCTCCAATAAAGCAGAAAAACGAGCAGTGCCAACTTTAAAATTAATTAACTAATAATTTTATATTCATCTACAGGGTACCCAGTTACAGTTTATCACCATATAAAAGTGGGATATGTATATCTCTATAAAATATGTACGAGGAAAATACACTAATTTTTCACATAAAGATGAGCAAAATATTCCCTCCAATAAAGCTGAAAAACGACCAGTGCCAACTTTAAAATAATTTAACTAATAATTTTATATTCATCTACAGGGACCCCACTTACAGTTTATCACCATATAAAAGTGGGATATGTATATATATATATATATCTATAAAATATGTACGAGGAATACACTAATTTTTCACATAAAGATGAGCAAAATATTCCTTCCAATAAAGCTGAAAAACGACCAGTGCCAACTTTAAAATTAATAACTTAATAATTTTATATTCATCTACAGGGTCCCCATTTACAGTTTATCACCATATAGAAGTGGGATATATATATATATATATATATATATATATATATATAAAATATGGACGAGGAAAATACACTAATTTTTCACATAAAGATGAGCAAAATATTCCCTCCAATAAAGCTGAAAAACGACCAGTGCCAACTTTAAAATTAATAACCTAATAATTTTATATTCATCTACAGGGTCCCCACTTACAGTTTATCACCAAATAAAAGTGGGATATGTATATCTCTATAAAATATGTACGAGGAAAATACACTAATTTTTCACATAAAGATAAACAAAATATTCCCTCCAATAAAGCAGAAAAACGACCATTGCCAACTTTAAAATTAATAACCTAATAATTTTATATTCATCTACAGGGTCCCCACTTACAGTTTATCACCATATAAAAGTGGGATATGTATATCTCTATAAAATATGTACGAGGAAAATACACTAATTTTTCACATAAAGATGAGCAAAATATTCCCACCAATAAAGCTGAAAAACGACCAGTGCCAACTTTAAAATTAATTAACTAATAATTTTATATTCATCTACAGGGTCCCCACTTACAGTTCATCACCATATAAAAGTGGGATATATATATGTCTATAAAATATGTACGAGGAATACACTAATTTTTCACATAAAGATGAGCAAAATATTCCTTCCAATAAAGCTGAAAAACGAGCAGTGCCAACTTTAAAATTAATAACTTAATAATTTTATATTCATCTACAGGGTCCCCACTTACAGTTTATCACCATATAGAAGTGGGATATATATATATATCTATAAAATATGGACGAGGAAAATACACTATTTTTCGGATAAAGATGAGCAAAATATTCCCTCCAATAAAGCAGAAAAACGAGCAGTGCCAACTTTAAAATTATTTAACTAATAATTTTATATTCATCTACAGGGACGCCACTTACAGTTTATCACCATACAAAAGTGGGATATGTATATCTCTATAAAATATGGACGAGGAAAATACACCAATTTTTCACATAAAGATGAGCAAAATATTCCCTCCAATAAAGCTGAAAAACGAGCAGTGCCAACTTTAAAATTAATTAACTAATAATTTTATATTCATTTACAGCGTCCCCACTTACAGTTTATCACCATATAAAAGTGGGAAATATATATATCTATAAAATATGGAGGAGGAAAATACACCAATTTTTCACATAAAGATGAGCAAAATATTCCCTCCAATAAAGCTGAAAAACGACCATTGCGAACTTTAAAATTAATTAACTAATAATTTTATATTCATCTACAGGGTCCCCAGTTACAGTTTATCACCATATAAAAGTGGGATACATATATATATATAAAATATGTACGAGGAAAATACACCAATTTTTCACATAAAGATGAGCAAAATATTCCCTCTAATAAAGCTGAAAAACGACCAGTGCCAACTTTAAAATAATTTAACTAATAATTTTATATTCATCTACAGGAACCCCACTTACAGTTTATCACCATATAAAAGTGGGATATGTATATCTCTATAAAATATTGACGAGGAAAATACACCAATTTTTCACATAAAGATGAGCAAAATATTCCGTCCAATAAAGCTGAAAAACGAGAAGTGCCAACTTTAAAATTAATTAACTATTCATTTTATATTCATCTACAGGGTCCCCACTTACAGTTTATCACCATATAAAAGTGGGATATATATATATATATCTATAAAATATGGACGAGGAAAATACACCAATTTTTCACATAAAGATGAGCAAAATATTCCCTCCAATAAAGCTGAAAAACGACCAGTGCCAACTTTAAAATTAATTAACTAATAATTTTATATTCATCTACAGCGTACCCACTTACAGTTTATCACCATATAAAAGTGGGATATGTATATCTCTATAAAATATGTACGAGGAAAATACACTAATTTTTCACATAAAGATGAGCAAAATATTCCCTCCAATAAAGCTGAAAAACGACCAGTGCCAACTTTAAAATTAATTAACTAATATTTTTATATTCATCTACAGGGTCCCCACTTACAGTTTATCACCATATAAAAGTGGGATATATATATATATATCTATAAAATATGTACGAGGAAAATACACTAATTTTTCACATAAAGATGAGCAAAATATTCCCTCCAATAAAGCTGAAAAACGACCAGTGCCAACTTTAAAATTAATTAACTAATAATTTTATATTTGTCTACAGGGTCCCCACTTACAGTTTATCACCATATAAAAGTGGTATATATATATATATATATCTATAAAATATGTACGAGGAAAATACACCAATTTTTCACATAAAGATGAGCAAAATATTCCCTCCAATAAAGCTGAAAAACGACCAGTGCCAACTTTAAAATTAATTAACTAATAATTTTATATTCATCTACAGGCTCCCCACTTACAGTTTATCACCATACAAAAGTGGGATATATATATATATATCTATATAATATGGACGAGGAAAATACACTATTTTTTGGGATAAAGATGAGCAAAATTTTCCCTCCAATAAAGCTGAAAAACGAGCAGTGCCAACTTTAAAATTAATTAACTAATAATTTTATATTCATCTACAGGGTCCCCACTTACAGTTTATCACCATATAAAAGTGGGATATATATATATCTATAAAATATGTACGAGGAAAGTACACTAATTTTTCACATAAAGATGAGCAAAATATTCCCTCCAATAAAGCTGAAAAACGAGCAGTGCCAACTTTAAAATTAATTAACTAATATCTTTATATTCATCTACAGGGTCCGCACTTACAGTTTATCACCATATAAAAGTGGGATATATATATATATCTATCTATAAAATATGTACGAGGAAAATACACCAATTTTTCACATAAAGATGAGCAAAATATTCCCTCCAATAAAGCTGAAAAACGACCAGTTCCAACTTTAAAATTAATTAACTAATAATTTTATATTCATCTACAGGGTCCCCACTTACAGTTTATCACCATATAAAAGTGGGATATATATATATATCTATAAAATATGGACGAGGAAAGTACACTATTTTTTCGGATAAAGATGAGCAAAATTTTCCCTCCAATAAAGCTGAAAAACGAGCAGTGCCAACTTTAAAATTAATTAACTAATAATTTTATATGCATCCGCAGAGTCCCCACTTACAGTTTATCTCCATATAAAAGTGGGATATGTATATCTCTATAAAATATGTACGAGAAAAATACACTATTTTTTCGGATAAAGATGAACAAAATATTCCCTCCAATAAAGCTGAAAAACGAGGAGTGCCAACTTTAAAATTAATAACCTAATAATTTTATATTCATCTACAGTGTCCCCACTTACAGTTTATCACCATATAGAAGTCGGATATGTATATATCTATAAAATATGTACGAGGGAAATACACTAATTTTTCACATAAAGATGAGCAAAATATTCCCTCCAATAAAGCTGAAAAACGACCAGTGCCAACTTTAAAATTAATTAACTAATAATTTTATATTTGTCTACAGGGTCCCCACTTACAGTTTATCACCATATAAAAGTGGTATATATATATATATATATATATATATATATATATATATACATATATATCTATAAAATATGTACGAGGAAAATACACCAATTTTTCACATAAAGATGAGCAAAATATTCCCTCCAATAAAGCTGAAAAACGACCAGTGCCAACTTTAAAATTAATTAACTAATAATTTTATATTCATCTACAGGGTCCGCACTTACAGTTTATCACCATATAAAAGTGGGATATATATATATATATATATATATATATATATATATATATATATATATATATATATATAAAATATGTACGAGGAAAATACACCAATTTTTCACATAAAGATGAGCAAAATATTCCCTCCAATAAAGCTGAAAAACGACCAGTTCCAACTTTAAAATTAATTAACTAATAATTTTATATTCATCTACAGGGTCCCCACTTACAGTTTATCACCATATAAAAGTGGGATATATATATATCTATAAAATATGTACGAGGAAAATACACGAATTTTTCACATTATATAAAGCAAAATATTCCATCCAATAAAACTGAAAAACGACCAGTGCCAACTTTAAAATTAATTAACTAATAATTTTATATTCATCTACAGGGACCCCACTTACAGTTTATCACCATATAAAAGTGGGATATATATATATATATAAAATATGGACGAGGAAAATACACTATTTTTTGGGATAAAGATGAGCAAAATTTTCCCTCCAATAAAGCTGAAAAACGACCAGTGCCAACTTTAAAATTAATTAACTAATAATTTTATATTCATCTACAGGGTCCGCACTTACAGTTTATCACCATATAAAAGTGGGATATATATATATATATATATCTATAAAATATGTACGAGGAAAATACACCAATTTTTCACATAAAGATGAGCAAAATATTCCCTCCAATAAAGCTGAAAAACGAGCAGTGCCAACTTTAAAATTAATTAACTAATAATTTTATATTCATCTATAGGGTCCCCACTTACAGTTTATCACCATATAAAAGTGGGATATGTATATCTCTATAAAATATGTACGAGATAAATACACCAATTTTTCACATAAAGATGAGCAAAATATTCCTTCCAATAAAGCTGAAAAACGAGCAGTGCCAACTTTAAAATTAATTAACTAATAATTTTATATTCATCTACAGGGTCTCCACTTACAGTTTATCACCATATAAAAGTGGGATATATATATATATATATATATATATATATATATATATATATATATATATATATATATATATATATATATATAGATATATATATATAAAATATGTACGAGGAAAATACACCAATTTTTCACATAAAGATGAGCAAAATATTCCCTCCAATAAAGCTAAAAAACCACCAGTGCCAACTTTAAAATTAATTAACTAATAATTTTATATTCATCTACAGGGTCCCCACTTACAGTTTATCACCATATAAAAGTGGGATATATATATATCTATAAAATATGTACGAGGAAAATACACTAATTTTTCACATAAAGATGAGCAAAATATTCCCTCCAATAAAGCTGAAAAACGACCAGTGCCAACTTTAGAATTAATAACCTAATAATTTTATATTCATCTACAGGGTCTCCACTTACAGTTTATCACCATATAAAAGTGGGATATATATATATCTATAAAATATGTACGAGGAATACACTAATTTTTCACATAAAGAGGAGCAAAATATTGCTTCCAATAAAGCTGAAAAACGAGCAGTGCCAACTTTAAAATTAATAACTTAATAATTTTATATTCATCTACAGGGACCCCACTTACAGTTTATCACCATATAAAAGTGGGATATATATATATATATATCTATAAAATATGGACGAGGAAAATACACCAATTTTTCACATAAAGATGAGCAAAATATTCCCTCCAATAAAGCTGAAAAACGAGCAGTGCCAACTTTAAAATTAATTAACTAATAATTTTATATTCGTCTACAGGGTCCCCACTTACAGTTTATCACCATATAAAAGTGGGATATGTATATCTCTATAAAATATGTACGAGGAAAATACACCAATTTTTCACATAAAGATGAGCAAAATATTCCCTCCAATAAAGCTGAAAAACGACCAGTGCCAACTTTAAAATTAATTAACTAATAATTTTATATTCATCTACAGGGTCCCCACTTACAGTTTATCACCATATAAAAGTGGGATATCTATATATCTATAAAATATGTACGAGGAAAATACATTAATTTTTCACATAAAGATGAGGAAAATATTCCCTCGAATAAAGCTGAAAAACGACCAGTGCGAACTTTAAAATTAATTAACTAATAATTTTATATTTGTCTACAGGGTCCCCACTTACAGTTTATCACCATATAAAAGTGGTATATATATATATATATCTATAAAATATGTACGAGTAAAATACACCAATTTTTCACATAAAGATGAGCAAAATATTCCCTCCATTAAAGCTGAAAAACGAACAGTGCCAACTTTTAAATTAATTAACTAATAATTTTATATTCGTCTACAGGGTCCCCACTTACAGTTTATCACCATATAAAAGTGGGATATGTATATCTCTATAAAATATGTACGAGGAAAATACACCAATTTTTCACATAAAGATGAGCAAAATATTCCCTCCAATAAAGCTGAAAAACGACCAGTGCCAACTTTAAAATTAATAACTTAATAATTTTATATTCATCTACAGGGTCCCCACTTACAGTTTATCACCATATAAAAGTGGGATATATATATATCTATAAAATATGGACGAGGAAAATACACTATTTTTTCGGATAAAGATGAGCAAAATTTTCCCTCCAATAAAGCTGAAAAACGAGCAGTGCCAACTTTAAAATTAATTAACTAATAATTTTATATGCATCCGCAGAGTCCCCACTTACAGTTTATCTCCATATAAAAGTGGGATATGTATATCTCTATAAAATATATACGAGAAAAATACACTATTTTTTCGGATAAAGATGAACAAAATATTCCCTCCAATAAAGCTGAAAAACTAGGAGTGCCAACTTTAAAATTAATAACCTAATAATTTTATATTCATCTACAGTGTCCCCACTTACAGTTTATCACCATATAGAAGTGGGATATGTATATATCTATAAAATATGTACGAGGGAAATACACTAATTTTTCACATAAAGATGAGCAAAATATTCCCTCCAATAACGCTGAAAAACGACCAGTGCCAACTTTAAAATTAATTAACTAATAATTTTATATTCATCTACAGGGTCCCCATTTACAGTTTATCACCATATAAAAGTGGGATATATATATATCTATAAAATATGGACGAGGAAAATACACCAATTTTTCACATAAAGATGAGCAAAATATTCCCTCCATTAAAGCTGAAAAACGACCAGTGCCAACTTTAAAATTAATTAACTATTAATTTTATATTCATCTACAGGGTCCCCACTTACAGTTTATCACCATATAAAAGTGGGATATATATATATCTATAAAATATGTACGAGGAAAATACACGAATTTTTCACATTATATTGAGCAAAATATTCCATCCAATAAAACTGAAAAACGACCAGTGCCAACTTTAAAATTAATTAACTAATAATTTTATATTCATCTACAGGGACCCCACTTACAGTTTATCACCATATAAAAGTGGGATATATATATATCTATAAAATATGTACGAGGAAATTACACTAATTTTTCACATAAAGATGACCAAAATATTCCTTCCAATAAAGCTGAGAAACGGCCAGTGCCAACTTTAAAATTAATTAACTAAAAATTTTATATTCATCTACAGGGTCCCCACTTACAGTTTATCACCATAAAAAAGTGGGATATATATATATCTATAAAATATGTATGAGGAAAATACACTAATTTTTCACGTAAAGATGACCAAAATATTCCTTCCAATAAAGCTGAGAAACGAGCAGTGCCAACTTTAAAATTAATTAACTAATAATTTTATATTCATCTACAGGGTACCCACTTACAGTTTATCACCATATAAAAGTAGGATATGTATATCTCTATAAAATATGTACGAGGAAAATACACTAATTTTTCACATAAAGATGAGCAAAATATTCTCTCCAATAAAGCTGAAAAACGACCAGTGCCAACTTTAAAATAATTTACCTGATAATTTTATATTCATCTACAGGGACCCCACTTACAGTTTATCACCATATAAAAGTGGGATATGTATATCTCTATAAAATATGGACGAGGAAAATACACCAATTTTTCACATAAAGATGAGCAAAATATTCCCTCCATTAAAGCTGAAAAACGAGCAGTGCCAACTTTAAAATTAATTAACTATTAATTTTATATTCATCTACAGGGTCCCCACTTACAGTTTATCACCATATAAAAGTGGGATATATATATATCTATAAAATATGGACTAGGAAAATACACCAATTTTTCACATAAAGATGAGCAAAATGTTCCCTCTAATAAAGCTGAAAAACGACCAGTGCCAAATTTAAAATTGATAACCTAATAATTTTATATTCATCTACAGGGTACCCACTTACAGTTTATCTCCATATAAAAGTGGGATATGTATATCTCTATAAAATATGTACGAGGAAAATACACTATTTTTTGGGATAAAGATGAGCAAAATATTCCCTCCAATAAAGCTGAAAAACGACCAGTGCCAACTTTAAAATTAATTATCTAATATTTTTATATTCATCTACAGGGTCCCCACTTACAGTTTATCACCATATAAAAGTGGGATATATATATATCTATAAAATATGTACGAGGAAAATACACTAATTTTTCACATAAAGATGAGCAAAATATTCCGTCCAATAAAGCTGAAAAACGAGCAGTGCCAACTTTAAAGTTAATTAACTAATAGTTTTATATTCGTCTACAGGGTCCCCACTTACAGTTTATCATCATATAAAAGTGGGATATATATATATATATATTTATAAAATATGTACGAAGAAAATACACCAATTTTTCACATAAAGATGAGCAAAATATTCCCTCCAATAAAGCTGAAAAACGACCACAACCAACTTTAAAATTAATTAACTAATAATTTTATATTCATCCTCAGGGTCCCCACTTACAGTTTATCACCATATAGAAGTGGGATATATATATATCTATAAAATATGGACGAGGAAAATACACTATTTTTTGGGATAAAGATGAGCAAAATTTTCCCTCCAATAAAGCTGAAAAACGAGCAGTGCCAACTTTAAAATTAATTAACTAATAATTTTATGTTCATCTACAGGGTCCGCACTTACAGTTTATCACCATATAAAAGTGGGATATATATATATATATATCTATAAAATATGTACGAAGAAAATACACCAATTTTTCACATAAAGATGAGCAAAATATTCCCTCCAATAAAGCTGAAAAACGAGCAGTGCCAACTTTAAAATTAATTAACTAATAATTTTATATTCATCTATAGGGTCCCCACTTACAGTTTATCACCATATAAAAGTGGGATATGTATATCTCTATAAAATATGTACGAGATAAATACACCAATTTTTCACATAAAGATGAGCAAAATATTCCTTCCAATAAAGCTGAAAAACGAGCAGTGCCAACTTTAAAATTAATTAACTAATAATTTTATATTCATCTACAGGGTCTCCACTTACAGTTTATCACCATATAAAAGTGGGATATATATATATATATATATAAAATATGTACGAGGAAAATACACCATTTTTTCACATAAAGATGAGCAAAATATTCCCTCCAATAAAGCTGAAAAACGACCAGTGCCAACTTTAAAATTAATTAACTAATAATTTTATGTTCATCTACAGGGTCCCCACTTACAGTTTATCACCATATAAAAGTGGGATATATATATATCTATAAAATATGTACGAGGAAAATACACTAATTTTTCACATAAAGATTAGCAAAATATTCCCTCCAATAAAGCTGAAAAACGAGCAGTGCCAACTTTAAAATTAATAACCTAATAATTTTATAATCATCTACAGGGTCTCCACTTACAGTTTATCACCATATAAAAGTGGGATATATATATATCTATAAAATATGTACGAGGAATACACTAATTTTTCACGTAAAGAGGAGCAAAATATTCCTTCCAATAAAGCTGAAAAATGAGCAGTGCCAACTTTAAAATTAATAACTTAATAATCTTATATTCATCTACAGGGACCCCACTTACAGTTTATCACCGTATAAATGTGGGATATATATATATATATATCTATAAAATATGGACGAGGAAAATACACCAATTTTTCACATAAAGATGAGCAAAATATTCCCTCCAATAAAGCTGAAAAACGAGCAGTGCCAACTTTAAAATTAATTAACTAATAATTTTATATTCGTCTACAGGGTCCCCACTTACAATTTATCACCATATAAAAGTGGGATATTATATATATATATATATATATATATATATATATATATATATATATATATATATATAAAATATGTACGAGGAAAATACACCAATTTTTCACATAAAGATGAGCAAAATATTCCCTCCAATAAAGCTGAAAAACGACCAGTGCCAACTTTAAAATTAATTAACTAATAATTTTATATTCATCTACAGGGTCCCCACTTACAGTTTATCACCATATAAAAGTGGGATATATATATATCTAAAAAAATGGAAGAGGAAAATACGCTATATTTTGGGATAAAGATGAGCAAAATTTTCCCTCCAATAAAGCTGAAAAACGAGCAGTGCCAACTTTAAAATTAATTAACTAATAATTTTATATTCATCTACAGGGTCCGCACTTACAGTTTATCACCATATAAAAGTGGGATATATATATATATATATATATCTATAAAATATGTACGAGGAAAATACACCAATTTTTCACATAAAGATGAGCAAAATATTCCCTCCAATAAAGCTGAAAAACGAGCAGTGCCAACTTCAAAATTAATTAACTAATAATTTTATATTCATCTATATGGTCCCCACTTACAGTTTATCACCATATAAAAGTGGGATATGTATATCTCTATAAAATATGTACGAGGAAAATACACCAATTTTTCACATAAAGATGAGCAAAATATTCCCTCCAATAAAGCTGAAAAACGACCAGTGCCAACTTTAAAATTAATTAACCAATAATTTTATATTCATCTACAGGGTCCCCACTTACAGTTTATCACCATATAAAAGTGGGATATATATATATATCTATAAAATATGTACGAGGAAAATACACCAATTTTTCACATAAAGATGAGCAAAATATTCCCTCCAATAAAGCTGAAAAACGACCAGTGCCAACTTTAAAATTAATTAACTAATACTTTTATATTCATCTACAGTGTCCCCACTTACAGTTTATCACCATATAAAAGTGGGATATATATATATATATATATCTATCTATAAAATATGTATGAGGAAAATACACCAATTTTTCACATAAAGATGAGCAAAATATTCCCTCCAATAAAGCTGAAAAACGAGCAGTGCCAACTTCAAAATTAATTAACTAATAATTTTATATTCATCTATATGGTCCCCACTTACAGTTTATCACCATATAAAAGTGGGATATATATATATCTATAAAATATGTATGAGGAAAATACACTAATTTTTCACGTAAAGATGACCAAAATATTCCTTCCAATAAAGCTGAGAAACGGCCAGTGCCAACTTTAAAATTAATAACCTAATAATTTTATATTCATCTACAGGGTCCCCACTTACAGTTTATAACCATATATAAGTGGGATATGTATATCTCTACAAAATATGGACGAGGAAAATACACTTTTTTTTCGGATAAAGTTGAGCAAAATATTCCCTCCAATAAAGCTGAAAAACGAGCAGTGCCAACTTTAAAATTAACTAACTAATAATTTTATATTCATCTACAGTGTCCCCACTTACAGTTTATCACCATATAAAAGTGGGATATATATATATATCTATCTATAAAATATGTATGAGGAAAATACACTAATTTTTCACATAAAGATGAGCAAAATATTCCTTCCAATAAAGCTGAAAAACGACCAGTGCCAACTTTAAAATTAATTAACTAATAATTTTATATTCATCTACAGGGTCCCCACTTACAGTTTATCACCATATAAAAGTGGGATATATATATATCTATAAAATATGTACGAGGAAAATACACTAATTTTTCACATAAAGATGAGCAAAATATTCCCTCCAATAAAGCTTAAAAACGAGCAGGGCCAACTATAAATTAATTAACTAATAATTTTATATTCGTCTACAGGGTCCCCACTTACAGTTTATTACCATAAAAAAGTGGGATATATATATATATATATTTATAAAATATGTACGAGGAAATTACACCAATTTTTCACATAAAGATGAGCAAAATATTCCCTCCAATAAAGCTGAAAAACGACCAGTGCCAACTTTAAAATTAATTAACTAATAATTTTATATTCATCTACAGGGTACCCACTTACAGTTTATCACCATATAAAAGTGGGATATATATATATATCTATAAAATATGGACGAGGAAAATACACTATTTTTTGGGATAAAGATGAGCAAAATTTTCCCTCCAATAAAGCTGAAAAACGAGCAGTGCCAACTTTAAAATTAATTAACTAATAATTTTATATTCATCTACAGGGTCCGCACTTACAGTTTATCACCATATGAAAGTGGGATATATATATATATATATATATATATATATATATATATATATATATATATATATATATATATATAAAATATGTACGAGGAAAATACACCAATTTTTCACATAAAGATGAGCAAAATATTCCCTCCAATAAAGCTGAAAAACGAGCAGTGCCAACTTTAAAATTAATTAACTAATAATTTTATATTCATCTACAGGGACCCCACTTACAGTTTATCACCATATAAAAGTGGGATATATATATATCTATAAAATATGTACGAGGAAATTACACTAATTTTTCACATAAAGATGACCAAAATATTCCTTCCAATAAAGCTGAGAAACGGCCAGTGCCAAGTTTAAAATTAATTAACTAATAATTTTATATTCATCTACAGGGTCCCCACTTACAGTTTATCACCATAAAAAAGTGGGATATATATATATTTATAAAATATGTATGAGGAAAATACACTAATTTTTCACGTAAAGATGACCAAAATATTCCTTCCAATAAAGCTGAGAAACGAGCAGTGCCAACTTTAAAATTAATTAACTAATAATTTTATATTCATCTACAGGGTACCCACTTACAGTTTATCACCATATAAAAGTAGGATATGTATATCTCTATAAAATATGTACGAGGAAAATACACTAATTTTTCACATAAAGATGAGCAAAATATTCTCTCCAATAAAGCTGAAAAACGACCAGTGCCAACTTTAAAATAATTTACCTGATAATTTTATATTCATCTACAGGGACCCCACTTACAGTTTATCACCATATAAAAGTGGGATATGTATATCTCTATAAAATATGGACGAGGAAAATACACCAATTTTTCACATAAAGATGAGCAAAATATTCCCTCCATTAAAGCTGAAAAACGAGCAGTGCCAACTTTAAAATTATTTAACTATTAATTTTATATTCATCTACAGGGTCCCCACTTACAGTTTATCACCATATAAAAGTGGGATATATATATATCTATAAAATATGGACTAGGAAAATACACCAATTTTTCACATAAAGATGAGCAAAATATTCCCTCTAATAAAGCTGAAAAACGACCAGTGCCAAATTTAAAATTAATAACCTAATAATTTTATATTCATCTACAGGGTACCCACTTACAGTTTATCTCCATATAAAAGTGGGATATGTATATCTCTATAAAATATGTACGAGGAAAATACACTATTTTTTGGGATAAAGATGAACAAAATATTCCCTCCAATAAAGCTGAAAAACGACCAGTGCCAACTTTAAAATTAATTATCTAATATTTTTATATTCATCTACAGGGTCCCCACTTACAGTTTATCACCATATAAAAGTGGGATATATATATATCTATAAAATATGTACGAGGAAAATACACTAATTTTTCACATAAAGATGAGCAAAATATTCCCTCCAATAAAGCTGAAAAACGAGCAGTGCCAACTTTAAAGTTAATTAACTAATAGTTTTATATTCGTCTACACGGTCCCCACTTACAGTTTATCATCATATAAAAGTGGGATATATATATATATATATATTTATAAAATATGTACGAAGAAAATACACCAATTTTTCACATAAAGATGAGCAAAATATTCCCTCCAATAAAGCTGAAAAACGACCACAACCAACTTTAAAATTAATTAACTAATAATTTTATATTCATCCTCAGGGTCCCCACTTACAGTTTATCACCATATAGAAGTGGGATATATATATATCTATAAAATATGGACGAGGAAAATACACTATTTTTTGGGATAAAGATGAGCAAAATTTTCCCTCCAATAAAGCTGAAAAACGAGCAGTGCCAACTTTAAAATTAATTAACTAATAATTTTATGTTCATCTACAGGGTCCGCACTTACAGTTTATCACCATATAAAAGTGGGATATATATATATATATATCTATAAAATATGTACGAAGAAAATACACCAATTTTTCACATAAAGATGAGCAAAATATTCCCTCCAATAAAGCTGAAAAACGAGCAGTGCCAACTTTAAAATTAATTAACTAATAATTTTATATTCATCTATAGGGTCCCCACTTACAGTTTATCACCATATAAAAGTGGGATATGTATATCTCTATAAAATATGTACGAGATAAATACACCAATTTTTCACATAAAGATGAGCAAAATATTCCTTCCAATAAAGCTGAAAAACGAGCAGTGCCAACTTTAAAATTAATTAACTAATAATTTTATATTCATCTACAGGGTCTCCACTTACAGTTTATCACCATATAAAAGTGGGATATATATATATATATATATAAAATATGTACGAGGAAAATACACCATTTTTTCACATAAAGATGAGCAAAATATTCCCTCCAATAAAGCTGAAAAACGACCAGTGCCAACTTTAAAATTAATTAACTAATAATTTTATGTTCATCTACAGGGTCCCCACTTACAGTTTATCACCATATAAAAGTGGGATATATATATATCTATAAAATATGTACGAGGAAAATACACTAATTTTTCACATAAAGATTAGCAAAATATTCCCTCCAATAAAGCTGAAAAACGAGCAGTGCCAACTTTAAAATTAATAACCTAATAATTTTATAATCATCTACAGGGTCTCCACTTACAGTTTATCACCATATAAAAGTGGGATATATATATATCTATAAAATATGTACGAGGAATACACTAATTTTTCACGTAAAGAGGAGCAAAATATTCCTTCCAATAAAGCTGAAAAACGAGCAGTGCCAACTTTAAAATTAATAACTTAATAATCTTATATTCATCTACAGGGACCCCACTTACAGTTTATCACCGTATAAATGTGGGATATATATATATATATCTATAAAATATGGACGAGGAAAATACACCAATTTTTCACATAAAGATGAGCAAAATATTCCCTCCAATAAAGCTGAAAAACGAGCAGTGCCAACTTTAAAATTAATTAACTAATAATTTTATATTCGTCTACAGGGTCCCCACTTACAATTTATCACCATATAAAAGTGGGATATATATATATATATATATATATATATATATATATATATATATATATATAAAATATGTACGAGGAAAATACACCAATTTTTCACATAAAGATGAGCAAAATATTCCCTCCAATAAAGCTGAAAAACGACCAGTGCCAACTTTAAAATTAATTAACTAATAATTTTATATTCATCTACAGGGTCCCCACTTACAGTTTATCACCATATAAAAGTGGGATATATATATATCTAAAAAAATGGAAGAGGAAAATACGCTATATTTTGGGATAAAGATGAGCAAAATTTTCCCTCCAATAAAGCTGAAAAACGAGCAGTGCCAACTTTAAAATTAATTAACTAATAATTTTATATTCATCTACAGGGTCCGCACTTACAGTTTATCACCATATAAAAGTGGGATATATATATATATATATATCTATAAAATATGTACGAGGAAAATACACCAATTTTTCACATAAAGATGAGCAAAATATTCCCTCCAATAAAGCTGAAAAACGAGCAGTGCCAACTTCAAAATTAATTAACTAATAATTTTATATTCATCTATATGGTCCCCACTTACAGTTTATCACCATATAAAAGTGGGATATGTATATCTCTATAAAATATGTACGAGGAAAATACACCAATTTTTCACATAAAGATGAGCAAAATATTCCCTCCAATAAAGCTGAAAAACGACCAGTGCCAACTTTAAAATTAATTAACCAATAATTTTATATTCATCTACAGGGTCCCCACTTACAGTTTATCACCATATAAAAGTGGGATATATATATATATATCTATAAAATATGTACGAGGAAAATACACCAATTTTTCACATAAAGATGAGCAAAATATTCCCTCCAATAAAGCTGAAAAACGACCAGTGCCAACTTTAAAATTAATTAACTAATACTTTTATATTCATCTACAGTGTCCCCACTTAAAGTTTATCACCATATAAAAGTGGGATATATATATATATATATCTATCTATAAAATATGTATGAGGAAAATACACCAATTTTTCACATAAAGATGAGCAAAATATTCCCTCCAATAAAGCTGAAAAACGAGCAGTGCCAACTTCAAAATTAATTAACTAATAATTTTATATTCATCTATATGGTCCCCACTTACAGTTTATCACCATATAAAAGTGGGATATATATATATCTATAAAATATGTATGAGGAAAATACACTAATTTTTCACGTAAAGATGACCAAAATATTCCTTCCAATAAAGCTGAGAAACGGCCAGTGCCAACTTTAAAATTAATAACCTAATAATTTTATATTCATCTACAGGGTCCCCACTTAAAGTTTATAACCATATATACGTGGGATATGTATATCTCTACAAAATATGGACGAGGAAAATACACTTTTTTTTCGGATAAAGTTGAGCAAAATATTCCCTCCAATAAAGCTGAAAAACGAGCAGTGCCAACTTTAAAATTAACTAACTAATAATTTTATATTCATCTACAGTGTCCCCACTTACAGTTTATCACCATATAAAAGTGGGATATATATATATATCTATCTATAAAATATGTATGAGGAAAATACACTAATTTTTCACATAAAGATGAGCAAAATATTCCTTCCAATAAAGCTGAAAAACGACCAGTGCCAACTTTAAAATTAATTAACTAATAATTTTATATTCATCTACAGGGTCCCCACTTACAGTTTATCACCATATAAAAGTGGGATATATATATATCTATAAAATATGTACGAGGAAAATACACTAATTTTTCACATAAAGATGAGCAAAATATTCCCTCCAATAAAGCTTAAAAACGAGCAGGGCCAACTATAAATTAATTAACTAATAATTTTATATTCGTCTACAGGGTCCCCACTTACAGTTTATTACCATAAAAAAGTGGGATATATATATATATATATTTATAAAATATGTACGAGGAAATTACACCAATTTTTCACATAAAGATGAGCAAAATATTCCCTCCAATAAAGCTGAAAAACGACCAGTGCCAACTTTAAAATTAATTAACTAATAATTTTATATTCATCTACAGGGTCCCCACTTACAGTTTATCACCATATAAAAGTGGGATATATATATATATCTATAAAATATGGACGAGGAAAATACACTATTTTTTGGGATAAAGATGAGCAAAATTTTCCCTCCAATAAAGCTGAAAAACGAGCAGTGCCAACTTTAAAATTAATTAACTAATAATTTTATATTCATCTACAGGGTCCGCACTTACAGTTTATCACCATATAAAAGTGGGATATATATATATATATATATATATATATATATATATATATATATATATATATATATATATATATATAAAATATGTACGAGGAAAATACACCAATTTTTCACATAAAGATGAGCAAAATATTCCCTCCAATAAAGCTGAAAAACGAGCAGTGCCAACTTTAAAATTAATTAACTAATAATTTTATATTCATCTATAGGGTCCCCACTTACAGTTTATCACCATATAAAAGTGGAATATGTATATCTCTATAAAATATGTACGAGGAAAATACACCAATTTTTCACATAAAGATGAGCAAAATATTCCCTCCAATAAAGCTGAAAAACGACCAGTGCCAACTTTAAAATTAATTAACTAATAATTTTATATTCATCTACAGGGTCTCCACTTACAGTTTATCACCATATAAAAGTGGGATATATATATATATATATATATATATATATATATATATATATCTATAAAATATGTACGAGGAAAATACACCAATTTTTCACATAAAGATGAGCAAAATATTCCCTCCAGTAAAGCTGAAAAACGACCAGTGCCAACTTTAAAATTAATTAACTAATAATTTTATATTCATCTACAGGGTCTCCACTTACAGCTTATCACCATATAAAAGTGGGATATATATATATATATATATCTATAAAATATGTACGAGGAAATTACACCAATTTTTCACATAAAGATGAGCAAAATATTCCCTCCAATAAAGCTGAAAAACGACCAGTGCCAACTTTAAAATTAATTAACTAATACTTTTATATTCATCTACAGGGTCCCCACTTACAGTTTGTCACCATATAAAAGTGGGATATGTATATCTCCATAAAATATGGACGAGGAAAATACACCAATTTTTCACATAAAGATGAGCAAAATATTCCCTGCAATAAAGCTGAAAAACGACCAGTGCCAAATTTAAAATTAATTAACTAATAATTTTATATTCATCTACAGGGTCCCCACTTACAGTTTATCACCACATAAAAGTGGGATATATATATATCTATAAAATATGGACGAGGAAAATACACCAATTTTTCACATAAAGATGAGCAAAATATTCCCTCCAATAAAGCTGGAAAACGAGGAGTGCCAACTTTAAAATTAATTAATTAATAATTTTATATTCATCTACAGGGTCCCCACTTACAGTTTATCACCATATAAAAGTGGGATATATATATATCTATAAAATATGTACGAGGAAAATACACTAATTTTTCACATAAAGATGAGCAAAATATTCCCTCCAATAAAGCTGAAAAACGACCAGTGCCAACTTTAAAATTAATAACCTAATAATTTTATATTCATCTACAGGGTCTCCACTTACAGTTTATCACCATATAAAAGTGGGATATATATATATCTATAAAATATGTACGAGGAATACACTAATTTTTCACATAAAGAGGAGCAAA
Source organism: Thermobia domestica (assembly GCF_964235325.1). Lineage (NCBI taxonomy): Eukaryota > Metazoa > Arthropoda > Insecta > Zygentoma > Lepismatidae > Thermobia > Thermobia domestica. Next base: position 80,268 of record NW_027656218.1, on the reverse strand, counting down.
ATATTCCTTCCAATAAAGCTGAAAAACGAGCAGTGCCAACTTTAAAATTAATAACTTAATTATTTTATATTCATCTACAGGGACCCCACTTACAGTTTATCACCATATAAAAGTGGGATATATATATATATATATATATCTATAAAATATGGACGAGGAGAATACACTAATTTTTCACATAAAAATGAGCAAAATATTCCCTCCAATAAAGCTGAAAAACGAACATTGCCAACTTTAAAATTAATTAACTAATAATTTTATATTCGTCTACAGGGTCCCCACTTACAGTTTATCACCATATAAAAGTGGGATATATATATATATCTTTAAAATATGTACGAGCAAAATACACCAATTTTTCACATAAAGATGAGCAAAATATTCCCTCCAATAAAGCTGAAAAACGACCAGTGCCAACTTTAAAATTAATTAACTAATAATTTTATATTCATCTATATGGTCTCCACTTCCAGTTTATCACCATATGAAAGTGGGATATATATATATCTATAAAATATGTACGAGGAATACACTAATTTTTCACATAAAGATGAGCAAAATATTCCCTCTAATAAAGCTGAAAAACGACTTGTGCCAACTTTAAAATTAATTAACTAATAATTTTATATTCATCTAAGGGGTCCCCACTTACAATTTATCACCATATGAAAGTAGGATATATATATATCTATAAAATATGTACGAGGAAAATACACTAATTTTTCACATAAAGATGAGCAAAATATTCCCTCCAATAAAGCTGAAAAACGACCAGTACCAACTTTAAAATTAATTAACCAATAATTTTATATTCATCTACAGGGTCCCCACTTACAGTTTATCACCATATAAAAGTGGGATATATATATATATATATATATATATATATACATATATATATATATATATATATATCTATAAAATATGTACGAGGAAAATACACCAATTTTTCACATAAAGATGAGCAAAATATTCCCTCCAATAAAGCTGAAAAACGACCAGTGCCAACTTTAAAATTAATTAACTAATACTTTTATATTCATCTACAGGGTCCCCACTTACAGTTTATCACCATATAAAAGTGGGATATGTATATCTCTATAAAATATGTACGAGGAAAATACACCAATTTTTCACATAAAGATGAGCAAAATATTCCCTCCAATAAAGCTGAAAAACGACCAGTGCGAACTTTAAAATTAATTAACTAATAATTTTATATTCATCTACAGGGTCCCCACTTACAGTTTATCACCATATAAAAGTGACATATATATATATCTATAAAATATGGACGAGGAAAATACACCAATTTTTGACATAAAGATGAGCAAAATATTCCCTCTAATAAAGCTGAAAAACGACTTGTGCCAACTTTAAAATTAATTAACTAATAATTTTATATTCATCTAAGGGGTCCCCACTTACAGTTTATCACCATATGAAAGTAGGATATATATATATCTATAAAATATGTACGAGGAAAATACACCAATTTTTCACATAAAGATGAGCAAAATATTCCCTCCAATAATGCAGAAAAACGACCAGTGCCAACTTTAAAATTAATAACCTAATAATTTTATATTCATCTACAGGGTACCCACTTACAGTTTTTCACCATATAAAAGTGGGATATGTATATCTCTATAAAATATGGAGGAGGAAAATACACCAATTTTTCACATAAAGATGAGCAAAATATTCCCTCCAATAAAGCTGAAAAACGACCAGTGCCAACTTTAAAATTAATTAACTATTAATTTTATATTCATCTACAGGGTCCCCACTTACAGTTTATCACCATATAAAAGTGGGATATATATATATCTATAAAATATGTACGAGGAAAATACACCAATTTTTCACATAAAGATGAGCAAAATATTCCCTCCAATAAAGCTGAAAAACGACCAGTGCCAACTTTAAAATTAATTAACTAATAATTTTATATTCATCTACAGGGTCTCCACTTACAGTTTATCACCATATAAAAGTGGGATATATATATATCTATAAAATATGTACGAGGAATACACTAATTTTTCACATAAAGAGGAGCAAAATATTCCTTCCAATAAAGCTGAAAAACGAGCAGTGCCAACTTTAAAATTAATAACTTAATTATTTTATATTCATCTACAGGGACCCCACTTACAGTTTATCACCATATAAAAGTGGGATATATATATATATATATATCTGTAAAATATGGACGAGGAGAATACACTAATTTTTCACATAAAAATGAGCAAAATATTCCCTCCAATAAAGCTGAAAAACGACCATTGCCAACTTTAAAATTAATTAACTAATAATTTTATATTCGTCTACAGGGTCCCCACTTACAGTTTATCACCATATAAAAGTGGGATATATATATATATCTTTAAAATATGTACGAGCAAAATACACCAATTTTTCACATAAAGATGAGCAAAATATTCCCTCCAATAAAGCTGAAAAACGACCAGTGCCAACTTTAAAATTAATTAACTAATAATTTTATATTCATTTATATGGTCTCCACTTCCAGTTTATCACCATATGAAAGTGGGATATATATATATCTATAAAATATGTACGAGGAATACACTAATTTTTCACATAAAGATGAGCAAAATATTCCCTCTAATAAAGCTGAAAAACGACTTGTGCCAACTTTAAAATTAATTAACTAATAATTTTATATTCATCTAAGGGGTCCCCACTTACAATTTATCACCATATGAAAGTAGGATATATATATATCTATAAAATATGTACGAGGAAAATACACCAATTTTTCACATAAAGATGAGCAAAATATTCCCTCCAATAAAGCTGAAAAACGACCAGTACCAACTTTAAAATTAATTAACCAATAATTTTATATTCATCTACAGGGTCCCCACTTACAGTTTATCACCATATAAAAGTGGGATATATATATATATATATATATATATATATATATATATATATATATATATATATATATATATCTATAAAATATGTACGAGGAAAATACACCAATTTTTCACATAAAGATGAGCAAAATATTCCCTCCAATAAAGCTGAAAAACGACCAGTGCCAACTTTAAAATTAATTAACTAATACTTTTATATTCATCTACAGGGTCCCCACTTACAGTTTATCACCATATAAAAGTGGGATATGTATATCTCTATAAAATATGTACGAGGAAAATACACCAATTTTTCACATAAAGATGAGCAAAATATTCCCTCCAATAAAGCTGAAAAACGACCAGTGCGAACTTTAAAATTAATTAACTAATAATTTTATATTCATCTACAGGGTCCCCACTTACAGTTTATCACCATATAAAAGTGACATATATATATATCTATAAAATATGGACGAGGAAAATACACCAATTTTTGACATAAAGATGAGCAAAATATTCCCTCTAATAAAGCTGAAAAACGACTTGTGCCAACTTTAAAATTAATTAACTAATAATTTTATATTCATCTAAGGGGTCCCCACTTACAGTTTATCACCATATGAAAGTAGGATATATATATATCTATAAAATATGTACGAGGAAAATACACCAATTTTTCACATAAAGATGAGCAAAATATTCCCTCCAATAATGCAGAAAAACGACCAGTGCCAACTTTAAAATTAATAACCTAATAATTTTATATTCATCTACAGGGTACCCACTTACAGTTTTTCACCATATAAAAGTGGGATATGTATATCTCTATAAAATATGGAGGAGGAAAATACACCAATTTTTCACATAAAGATGAGCAAAATATTCCCTCCAATAAAGCTGAAAAACGACCAGTGCCAACTTTAAAATTAATTAACTATTAATTTTATATTCATCTACAGGGTCCCCACTTACAGTTTATCACCATATAAAAGTGGGATATATATATATCTATAAAATATGTACGAGGAAAATACACCAATTTTTCACATAAAGATGAGCAAAATATTCCCTCCAATAAAGCTGAAAAACGACCAGTGCCAACTTTAAAATTAATTAACTAATAATTTTATATTCATCTACAGGGTCCCCACTTACAGTTTATCACCATATAAAAGTGGGATATATATATATATCTATAAAATATGTACGAGGAAATACACTAATTTTTCACATAAAGATTAGCAAAATATTCCCTCCAATAAAGCTGAAAAACGACCAGTGCCAACTTTAAAATTAATAACCTAATAATTTTATATTCATCTACAGGGTCTCCACTTACAGTTTACGACCATATAAAAGTGGGATATATATATATCTATAAAATATGTACGAGGAATACTCTAATTTTTCACATAAAGAGGAGCAAAATATTCCTTCCAATAAAGCTGAAAAACGAGCAGTGCCAACTTTAAAATTAATAACTTAATAATATTATATTCATCTACAGGGACCCCACTTACAGTTTATCACCATATAAAAGTGGGATATATATATATATATATATATATATATATATATATATATATAAATATGGACGAGGAAAATACACCAATTTTTCACATAAAGATGAGCAAAATATTCCCTCCAATAAAGCTGAAAAACGACCAGTGCCAACTTTAAAATTAATTAACTAATAATTTTATATTCATCTACAGGATCCCCGCTTACAGTTTATCACCATATAAAAGTGGGATATATATATATATATATATATATATATATATATATATATATATATATATATATATATAAAATATGTACGAGGAAAGTACACCAATTTTTCACATAAAGATGAGCAAAATATTCCCTCCAATAAAGCTGAAAAACGAGCAGATCCAACTTTAAAATTAATTAACTAATAATTTTATATTCATCTACAGGGTCCCCACTTACAGTTTATCACCATATAAAAGTGGGACATATATATATCTATAAAATATGGACGAGGAAAATACACTATTTTTTCGGATAAAGATGAGCAAAATATTCCCTCCAATAAAGCTGAAAAACGACCAGTGCCAACTTTAAAATTAATAACCTAATAATTTTATATTCATCTACAGGGTCCCCACTTACAGTTTATCACCAAATAAAAGTGGGATATGTATATCTCTATAAAATTTGTACGAGGAAAATACACTAATTTTTCACATAAAGATGAGCAAAATATTTCCTCCAATAAAGGAGAAAAACGACCATTGCCAACTTTAAAATTAATAACCTAATAATTTTATATTCATCTACAAGGTCCCCACTTACAGTTTATCACCACATAAAAGTGGGATATGTATATCTCTATAAAATATGTACGAGGAAAATACACTAATTTTTCACATAAAGATGAGCAAAATATTCCCACCAATAAAGCTGAAAAACGAGCAGTGCCAACTTTAAAATTAATTAACTAATAATTTTATGTTCATCTACAGGGTCCCTACTTACAGTTTATCACCATATAAAAGTGGGATATATATATGTCTATAAAATATGTACGAGGAATACACTAATTTTTCACATAAAGATGAGCAAAATATGCCTTCCAATAAAGCTGAAAAACGAGCAGTGCCAACTTTAAAATTAATAACTTAATAATTTTATATTCATCTACAGGGTCCCCACTTACAGTTTATCACCATATAGAAGTGGGATATATAAATATATATCTATAAAATATGGACGAGGAAAATACACTATTTTTTCGGATAAAGATGAGCAAAATATTCCCTCCAATAAAGCAGAAAAACGAGCAGTGCAACTTTAAAATTATTTAACTAATAATTTTATATTCATCTACAGGGACCCCACTTACAGTTTATCACCATATAAAAGTGGGATATGTATATCTCTATAAAATATGGACGAGGAAAATACACCAATTTTTCACATAAAGGTGAGCAAAATATTCCCTCCAATAAAGCTGAAAAACGACCAGTGCCAACTTTAAAATTAATTAACTAATAATTTTATATTCATCTACAGGGTCCCCACTTACAGTTTATCACCATATAAAAGTGGGAAATATATATATCTATAAAATATGGAGGAGGAAAATACACCAATTTTTCACATAAGGATGAGCAAAATATTCCCTCCAATAAAGCTGAAAAACGACCAGTGCGAACTTTAAAATTAATTAACTAATAATTTTATATTCATCTACAGGGCCCCACTTACAGTTTATCACCATATAAAAGTGGGATATATATATATCTATAAAATATGTACGAGGAAAATACACCAATTTTTCACATAAAGATGAGCAAAATATTCCCTCCAATAAAGCAGAAAAACGAGCAGTGCCAACTTTAAAATTATTTAACTAATAATTTTATATTCATCTACAGGGACCCCACTTACAGTTTATCACCATATAAAAGTGGGATATGTATATCTCTATAAAATATGGACGAGGAAAATACACCAATTTTTCACATAAAGGTGAGCAAAATATTCCCTCCAATAAAGCTGAAAAACGACCAGTGCCAACTTTAAAATAATTTAACTAATAATTTTATATTCATCTACAGGGACCCCACTTACAGTTTATCACCATATAAAAGTGAGATATGTATATCTCTATAAAATATGGACGAGGAAAATACACCAATTTTTTCACATAAAGATGAGCAAAATATTCCCTCCAATAAAGCTGAAAAACGAGCAGTGCCAACTTTAAAATTAATTAACTAATAATTTTATATTCATCTACAGGGTCCCCACTTACAGTTTATCACCATATAAAAGTGGGATATATATATATCTATAAAATATGGACGAGGAAAATACACTATTTTTTGGGATAAAGATGAGCAAAATTTTCCCTCCAATAAAGCTGAAAAACGAGAATGCCAACTTTAAAATTAATTAACTAATAATTATATATTCATCTAAAGGGTCCCCACTTACAGTTTATCACCGTATAAAAGTGGGATATATATATATCTATAAAATATGTACGAGGAAACTACACTAATTTTTCACATAAAGATGAGCAAAATATTCCCTCCAATAAAGCTGAAAAACGAGCAGTGCCAACATTAAAATTAATTAACTAATATTTTATATTCATCTACAGGGTCCGCACTTACAGTTTATCACCATATAAAAGTGGGATATATATATATATATATATATATATATATATATATATATATATATATATATATATATATATATATATATATATATAAAATATGTAGGAGGAAAATACACCAATTTTTCACATAAAGATGAGCAAAATATTCCCTCCAATAAAGCTGAAAAACGACCAGTGCCAACTTTAAAATTAATTAACAAATAATTTTATATTCATTTACAGGGTCCCCACTTACAGTTTATCACCATATAAAAGTGGGATATATATAGATATCTATAAAATATGGACGAGGAAAATTCACTATTTTTTCGGATAAAGGTGAGCAAAATTTTCCCTCCAATAAAGCTGAAAAACGAGCAGTGCCAACTTAAAAATTAATTAACTAATAATTTTATATGCATCCGCAGAGTCCCCACTTACAGTTTATCTCCATATAAAAGTGGGTATGTATATCTCTATAAAATATGTACGAGAAAAATACACTATTTTTTCGGATAAAGATGAGCAAAATATTCCCTCCAATAAAGCTGAAAAACGAGCAGTGCCAACTTTAAAATTAATAACCTAATAATTTTATATTCATCTACAGTGTCCCCACTTAGAGTTTATCACCATATAGAAGTGGGATATGTATATATCTATAAAATATGTACGAGGGAAATACACTAATTTTTCACATAAAGATGAGCAAAATATTCCCTCCAATAAAGCTGAAACACCACCAGTGCCAACTTTAAAATTAATTAACGAATAATTTTATATTCATCTACAGGGTCCCCATTTACAGTTTATCACCATATAAAAGTGGGATATATATATATCTATAAAATATGGACGAGGAAAATACACCAATTTTTCACATAAAGATGAGCAAAATATTCCCTCCAATAAAGCTGAAACACCACCAGTTTCAACTTTAAAATTAATTAACTAATAATTTTATATTCATCTACAGGGTCCCCACTTACAGTTTATCACCATATAAAAGTGGGATATATATATATCTATAAAATATGTACGAAAAAAATACACCAATTTTTCACATAAAATTGAGCAAAATATTCCCTCCAATAAAGCTGAAAAACGACCAGTGCCAACTTTAAAATTAATTAACTAATAATTTTATATTCATCTACAGGGACCCCACTTACAGTTTATCACCATATGAAAATGGGATATATATATATCTATAAAATATGTACGAGGAAAGTACACTAATTTTTCACATAAAGATGTCCAAAATATTCCCTCCAATAAAGCTGAAAAACGACCAGTGCCAACTTTAAAATAATTTAACTAATAATTTTATATTCATCTACAAGGACCCCACTTACAGTTTATCACCATATAAAAGTAGGATATGTATATCTCTATAAAATATGGACGAGGAAAATACACCAATTTTTCTCATAAAGATGAGCAAAATATTCCCTCTAATAAAGCTGAAAAACGACCAGTGCCAACTTTAAAATTAATTAACTAATAATTTTATATTCATCTACAGGGTCCCCACTTACAGTTTATCACCATATAAAAGTGGGATATATATATATATCTATAAAATATGTATGAGGAAAATACACTAATTTTTCACATAAAGATGACCAAAATATTCCTTCCAATAAAGCTGAGAAACGGCCAGTGCCAACTTTAAAATTAATAACCTAATAATTTTATATTCATCTACAGGGTCCCCACTTACAGTTTATCACCATATAAAAGTGGGAAATATATATATCTATAAAATATGGACGAGGAAAATACACCAATTTTTCACATAAAGATGAGCAAAATATTCCCTCCAATAAAGCTGAAAAACGACCAGTGCGAACTTTAAAATTAATTAACTAAAAATTTTATATTCATCTACAGGGTCCCCACTTACAGTTTATCACCATATAAAAGTGGGATATATATATATATATATCTATAAAATATGTACGAGGAAAATACACTAATTTTTCACATAAAGATGAGCAAAATATTCCCTCCAATAAAGCTGAAAAACGACCAGTGCCAACTTTAAAATAATTTAACTAATAATTTTATATTCATCTACAGGGACCCCACTTACAGTTTATCACCATATAAAAGTAGGATATGTATATCTCTATAAAATATGGACGAGGAAAATACACCAATTTTTCTCATAAAGATGAGCAAAATATTCCCTCTAATAAAGCTGAAAAACGACCAGTGCCAACTTTAAAATTAATTAACTATTAATTTTATATTCATCTACAGGGTCCCCACTTACAGTTTATCACCATATAAAAGTGGGATATATATATATCTATAAAATATGGACGAGGAAAATACACTAATTTTCCACATAAAGATGAGCAAAATATTCCCTCCAATAAAGCTGAAAAACGACCAGTGCCAACTTTAAAATTAATTAACTAATAATTTTATGTTCGTCTACAGGGTCCCTACTTACAGTTTATCACCATATAAAAGTGGGATATGTATATCTCTATAAAATATGGACGAGGAAAATACACCAATTTCTCACATAAAGATGAGCAAAATATTCCCTCCAATAAAGCAGAAAAACGAGCAGTGCCAACTTTAAAATTAATTAAGTAATATCTTTATATTCATCTACAGAGTCCGCACTTACAGTTTATCACCATATAAAAGTGGGATATATATATATATATATATATATATATATAAAATTTGTACGAGGTAAATACACCAATTTTTCACATAAACATGAGCAAAATATTCCCTCCAATAAAGCTTAAAAACGAGCAGTGCCAACTTTAAAATTAATTAACTAATACTTTTATATTCATCTACAGGGTCCCCACTTACAGTTTATCACCATATAAAAGTGGGATATATATCTATGTATAAAATATGTACGAGGAAACTACACTAATTTTTCACATAAAGATGAGCAAAATATTCCCTCCAATAAAGCTGAAAAACGAGCAGTGCCAACTTTAAAATTAATTAACTAATACTTTTATATTCATCTACAGGGTCCCCACTTACAGTTTATCACCATATAAAAGTGGGATATATATCTATGTATAAAATATGTACGAGGAAACTACACTAATTTTTCACATAAAGATGAGCAAAATATTCCCTCCAATAAAGCTGAAAAACGAGCAGTGCCAACTTTAAAATTAATTAACTAATATCTTTATATTCATCTACAGGGTCCGCACTTACAGTTTATCACCATATAAAAGTGGGATATATATATATATATATCTATAAAATATGTACGAGGAAAATACACCAATTTTTCACATAAAGATGAGCAAAATATTCCCTCCAATAAAGCTGAAAAACGACCAGTGCCAACTTTAAAATTAATTAACTAATAATTTTATATTCATCTACAGGGTCCCCACTTACAGTTTATCACCATATAAAAGTGGGATATATATATATCTATAAAATATGGACGAGGAAAATACACTATTTTTTCGGATAAAGATGAGCAAAATTTTCCCTCCAATAAAGCTGAAAAACGAGCAGTGCCAACTTTAAAATTAATTAACTAATAATTTTATATGCATCCGCAGAGTCCCCACTTACAGTTTATCTCCATATAAAAGTGGGATATGTATATCTCTATAAAATATGTACGAGAAAAATACACTATTTTTTCGGATAAAGATGAGCAAAATATTCCCTCCAATAAAGCTGAAAAACGACCAGTGCCAACTTTAAAATTAATAACCTAATAATTTTATATTCATCTACAGTGTCCCCACTTACAGTTTATCACCATATAGAAGTGGGATATGTATATATCTATAAAATATGTACGAGGGAAATACACTAATTTTTCACATAAAGATGAGCAAAATATTCCCTCCAATAAAGCTGAAAAACGACCAGTGCCAACTTTAAAATTAATTAACTAATAATTTTATATTCATCTACAGGGTCCCCATTTACAGGTTATCACCTTATAAAAGTGGGATATATATATATCTATAAAATATGTACGAGGAAAATACACCAATTTTTCACATAAAGATGAGCAAAATATTCCCTCCAATAAAGCTTAAAAACGACCAGTGCCAACTTTAAAATTAATTAACTAATAATTTTATATTCATCTACAGGGTCCCCACTTACAGTTTATCACCATATAAAAGTGAGATATATATATATCTATAAAATATGTACGAGGAAAATACACCAATTTTTCACATAAAATTGAGCAAAATATTCCCTCCAATAAAGCTGAAAAACGACCAGTGCCAACTTTAAAATTAATTAACTAATAATTTTATATTCATCTACAGGGACCCCACTTACAGTTTATCACCATATAAAAGTGGGATATATATTTATCTATAAAATATGTACGAGGAAAATACACTATTTTTTCACATAAAGATGACCAAAATATTCCTTCCATTAAAGCTGAGAAACGGCCAGTGCCAACTTTAAAATTAATTAACTAATAATTTTATATTCATCTACAGGGTCCCCACTTACAGTTTATCACCATATATAAGTGGGATATGTATATCTCTATAAAATATGGACGAGGAAAATACACTTTTTTTTCGGATAAAGTTGAGCAAAATATTCCCTCCAATAAAGCTGAAAAACGAGCAGTGCCAACTTTAAAATTAATTAACTAATAATTTTATATTCATCTACAGGGTCCCCAGTTACAGTTTATCACCATATAAAAGTGGGATATATATATATCTATCTATAAAATATGTATGAGGAAAATACACTAATTTTTCACATAAAGATGAGCAAAATATTCCTTCCAATAAAGCTGAAAAACGACCAGTGCCAACTTTAAAATTAATTAACTAATAATTTTATATTCATCTACAGGGTCCCCACTTACAGTTTATCACCATATAAAAGTGGGATATATATATATCTATAAAATATGTACGAGGAAAATACACCAATTTTTCACATAAAGATGAGCAAAATACTCCCTCCAATAAAGTTGAAAAACGACCAGTGCCAACTTTAAAATTAATAACCTAATAATTTTCTATTCATCTACAGGGTGTCCACTTACAGTTTATCACCATATAAAAGTGGGATATATATATATCTATAAAATATGGACGAGGAAAATACACTATTTTTTCGGATAAAGATGAGCAAAATATTCCCTCCAATAAAGCAGAAAAACGAGCAGTGCCAACTTTAAAATTAATTAACTAATAATTTTATATTCATCTACAGGGTCCCCACTTACAGTTTATCACCATATAAAAGTGGGATATATATATATCTATAAAATATGGACGAGGAAAATACACTATTTTTTGTGATAAAGATGAGCAAAATTTTCCCTCCAATAAAGCTGAAAAACGAGCAGTGCCAACTTTAAAATTAATTAACTAATAATTTTATATTCATCTACAGGGTCCCCACTTACAGTTTATCACCATATAAAAGTGGGATATATATCTATGTATAAAATATGTACGAGGAAACTACACTAATTTTTCACATAAAGATGAGCAAAATATTCCCTCCAATAAAGCTGAAAAACGAGCAGTGCCAACTTTAAAATTAATTAACTATTAATTTTATATTCATCTACAGGGTCCCCACTTACAGTTTATCACCATATAAAAGTGGGATATATATATATATCTATAAAATATGTATGAGGAAAATACACTAATTTTTCACATAAAGATGACCAAAATATTCCTTCCAATAAAGCTGAGAAACGGCCAGTGCCAACTTTAAAATTAATAACCTAATAATTTTCTATTCATCTACAGGGTGTCCACTTACAGTTTATCACCATATAAAAGTGGGATATATATATATCTATAAAATATGGACGAGGAAAATACACTATTTTTTCGGATAAAGATGAGCAAAATATTCCCTCCAATAAAGCAGAAAAACGAGCAGTGCCAACTTTAAAATTAATTAACTAATAATTTTATATTCATCTACAGGGTCCCCACTTACAGTTTATCACCATATAAAAGTGGGATATATATATATCTATAAAATATGGACGAGGAAAATACACTATTTTTTGTGATAAAGATGAGCAAAATTTTCCCTCCAATAAAGCTGAAAAACGAGCAGTGCCAACTTTAAAATTAATTAACTAATAATTTTATATTCATCTACAGGGTCCCCACTTACAGTTTATCACCATATAAAAGTGGGATATATATCTATGTATAAAATATGTACGAGGAAACTACACTAATTTTTCACATAAAGATGAGCAAAATATTCCCTCCAATAAAGCTGAAAAACGAGCAGTGCCAACTTTAAAATTAATTAACTATTAATTTTATATTCATCTACAGGGTCCCCACTTACAGTTTATCACCATATAAAAGTGGGATATATATATATATCTATAAAATATGTATGAGGAAAATACACTAATTTTTCACATAAAGATGACCAAAATATTCCTTCCAATAAAGCTGAGAAACGGCCAGTGCCAACTTTAAAATTAATAACCTAATAATTTTATATTCATCTACAGGGTCCCCACTTACAGTTTATCACCATATAAAAGTGGGATATATATATATCTATAAAATATGTACGAGGAAAATACACCAATTTTTCACATAAAGATGAGCAAAATATTCCCTCCAATAAAGTTGAAAAACGACCAGTGCCAACTTTAAAATTAATAACCTAATAATTTTCTATTCATCTACAGGGTGTCCACTTACAGTTTATCACCATATAAAAGTGGGATATATATATATCTATAAAATATGGACGAGGAAAATACACTATTTTTTCGGATAAAGATGAGCAAAATATTCCCTCCAATAAAGCAGAAAAACGAGCAGTGCCAACTTTAAAATTAATTAACTAATAATTTTATATTCATCTACAGGGTCCCCACTTACAGTTTATCACCATATAAAAGTGGGATATATATATATCTATAAAATATGGACGAGGAAAATACACTATTTTTTGTGATAAAGATGAGCAAAATTTTCCCTCCAATAAAGCTGAAAAACGAGCAGTGACAACTTTAAAATTAATTAACTAATAATTTTATATTCATCTACAGGGTACCCACTTACAGTTTATCACCATATAAAAGTGGGATATATATCTATGTATAAAATATGTACGAGGAAACTACACTAATTTTTCACATAAAGATGAGCAAAATATTCCCTCCAATAAAGCTGAAAAACGAGCAGTGCCAACTTTAAAATTAATTAACTAATATCTTTATATTCATCTACAGGGTCCGCAATTCAGTTTATAACCATATAAAAGTGGGATATATATATATCTATAAAATATGGAGGAGGAAAATACACCAATTTTTCACATAAAGATGAGCAAAATATTCCCTCCAATAAAGCTGAAAAACGACCAGTGCCAACTTTAAAATTAATTAACTAATAATTTTATATTCATCTACAGGGTCCGCACTTACAGTTTATCACCATATAAAAGTGGGATATATATATATCTATAAAATATGGACGAGGAAAATACACTGTTTTTTCGGATAAAGATGAGCAAAATTTTCCCTCCAATAAAGCTGAAAAACGAGCAGTGCCAACTTTAAAATTAATTAACTAATAATTTTATATTCATCTACAGGGTCCCCAGTTACAGTTTATCACCATATAAAAGTGGGATATATATATATCTATCTATAAAATATGTATGAGGAAAATACACTAATTTTTCACATAAAGATGAGCAAAATATTCCTTCCAATAAAGCTGAAAAACGACCAGTGCCAACTTTAAAATTAATTAACTAATAATTTTATATTCATCTACAGGGTCCCCACTTACAGTTTATCACCATATAAAAGTGGGATATATATATATCTATAAAATATGTACGAGGAAAATACACCAATTTTTCACATAAAGATGAGCAAAATACTCCCTCCAATAAAGTTGAAAAACGACCAGTGCCAACTTTAAAATTAATAACCTAATAATTTTCTATTCATCTACAGGGTGTCCACTTACAGTTTATCACCATATAAAAGTGGGATATATATATATCTATAAAATATGGACGAGGAAAATACACTATTTTTTCGGATAAAGATGAGCAAAATATTCCCTCCAATAAAGCAGAAAAACGAGCAGTGCCAACTTTAAAATTAATTAACTAATAATTTTATATTCATCTACAGGGTCCCCACTTACAGTTTATCACCATATAAAAGTGGGATATATATATATCTATAAAATATGGACGAGGAAAATACACTATTTTTTGTGATAAAGATGAGCAAAATTTTCCCTCCAATAAAGCTGAAAAACGAGCAGTGCCAACTTTAAAATTAATTAACTAATAATTTTATATTCATCTACAGGGTCCCCACTTACAGTTTATCACCATATAAAAGTGGGATATATATCTATGTATAAAATATGTACGAGGAAACTACACTAATTTTTCACATAAAGATGAGCAAAATATTCCCTCCAATAAAGCTGAAAAACGAGCAGTGCCAACTTTAAAATTAATTAACTATTAATTTTATATTCATCTACAGGGTCCCCACTTACAGTTTATCACCATATAAAAGTGGGATATATATATATATCTATAAAATATGTATGAGGAAAATACACTAATTTTTCACATAAAGATGACCAAAATATTCCTTCCAATAAAGCTGAGAAACGGCCAGTGCCAACTTTAAAATTAATAACCTAATAATTTTATATTCATCTACAGGGTCCCCACTTACAGTTTATCACCATATAAAAGTGGGATATATATATATCTATAAAATATGTACGAGGAAAATACACCAATTTTTCACATAAAGATGAGCAAAATATTCCCTCCAATAAAGTTGAAAAACGACCAGTGCCAACTTTAAAATTAATAACCTAATAATTTTCTATTCATCTACAGGGTGTCCACTTACAGTTTATCACCATATAAAAGTGGGATATATATATATCTATAAAATATGGACGAGGAAAATACACTATTTTTTCGGATAAAGATGAGCAAAATATTCCCTCCAATAAAGCAGAAAAACGAGCAGTGCCAACTTTAAAATTAATTAACTAATAATTTTATATTCATCTACAGGGTCCCCACTTACAGTTTATCACCATATAAAAGTGGGATATATATATATCTATAAAATATGGACGAGGAAAATACACTATTTTTTGTGATAAAGATGAGCAAAATTTTCCCTCCAATAAAGCTGAAAAACGAGCAGTGACAACTTTAAAATTAATTAACTAATAATTTTATATTCATCTACAGGGTACCCACTTACAGTTTATCACCATATAAAAGTGGGATATATATCTATGTATAAAATATGTACGAGGAAACTACACTAATTTTTCACATAAAGATGAGCAAAATATTCCCTCCAATAAAGCTGAAAAACGAGCAGTGCCAACTTTAAAATTAATTAACTAATATCTTTATATTCATCTACAGGGTCCGCAATTCAGTTTATAACCATATAAAAGTGGGATATATATATATCTATAAAATATGGAGGAGGAAAATACACCAATTTTTCACATAAAGATGAGCAAAATATTCCCTCCAATAAAGCTGAAAAACGACCAGTGCCAACTTTAAAATTAATTAACTAATAATTTTATATTCATCTACAGGGTCCGCACTTACAGTTTATCACCATATAAAAGTGGGATATATATATATCTATAAAATATGGACGAGGAAAATACACTGTTTTTTCGGATAAAGATGAGCAAAATTTTCCCTCCAATAAAGCTGAAAAACGAGCAGTGCCAACTTTAAAATTAATTAACTAATAATTTTATATGCATCCGCAGAGTCCCCACTTACAGTTTATCTCCATATAAAAGTGGGATATGTATATCTCTATAAAATATGTACGAGAAAAATACACTATTTTTTCGGATAAAGATGAGCAAAATATTCCCTCCAATAAAGCTGAAAAACGAGCAGTGCCAACTTTAAAATTAATAACCTAATAATTTTATATTCATCTACAGTGTCCCCACTTACAGTTTATAACCATATAGAAGTGGGATATGTATATATCTATAAAATATGTACGAGGGAAATACACTAATTTTTCACATAAAGATGACCAAAATATTCCCTCCAATAAAGCTGAAAAACGACCAGTGCGAACTTTAAAATTAATTAACTAATAATTTTATATTTGTCTACAGGGTCCCCACTTACAGTTTATCACCATATAAAAGTGGGATATATATATATCTATAAAATATGTACGAGGAAAATACACCAATTTTTCACATAAAGATGAGCAAAATATTCCCTCCAATAAAGCTGAAAAACGACCAGTGCCAACTTTAAAATTAATTAACTAATAATTTTATATTCATCTACAGGGACCCCACTTACAGTTTATCACCATATAAAAGTGGGATATATATATATCTATAAAATATGTACGAGGAAAATACACTAATTTTTCACATAAAGATGACCAAAATATTCCTTCCATTAAAGCTGAGAAACGGCCAGTGCCAACTTTAAAATTAATTAACTAATAATTTTATATTCATCTACAGGGTCCCCACTTACAGTTTATCACCATATATAAGTGGGATATGTATATTTCTATAAAATATGGACGAGGAAAATACACTTTTTTTTCGGATAAAGTTGAGCAAAATATTCCCTCCAATAAAGCTGAAAAACGAGCAGTGCCAACTTTAAAATTAATTAACTAATAATTTTATATTCATCTACAGGGTCTTCAGTTACAGTTTATCACCATATAAAAGTGGGATATATATATATCTATCTATAAAATATGTATGAGGAAAATACACCAATTTTTCACATAAAGATGAGCAAAATATTCCTTCCAATAAAGCTGAAAAACGACCAGTGCCAACTTTAAAATTAATTAACTAATAATTTTATATTCATCTACAGGGTCCCCACTTACAGTTTATCACCATATAAAAGTGGGATATATATATATCTATAAAATATGTACGAGGAAAATACACCAATTTTTCACATAAAGATGAGCAAAATATTCCCTCCAATAAAGTTGAAAAACGACCAGTGCCAACTTTAAAATTAATAACCTAATAATTTTATATTCATCTACAGGGTCTCCACTTACAGTTTGTCACCATATAAAAGTGGGATATATATATATCTATAAAATATGGACGAGGAAAATACACTATTTTTTCGGATAAAGATGAGCAAAATATTCCCTCCAATAAAGCAGAAAAACGAGCAGTGCCAACTTTAAAATTAATAACCTAATAATTTTATATTTATCTACAGGGTCCCCACTTACAGTTTATCACCATATAAAAGTGGGATATGTATATCTCTATAAAATATGTACGAGGAAAATACACTAATTTTTCACATAAAGATGAGCAAAATATTCCCTCCAATAAAGCTCAAAAACGAGCAGTGCCAACTTTAAAATTAATAACATAATAATTTTTTATTCATCTACAGGGTCGCCACTTACAGTTTATCACCATATAAAAGTGGGATATATATATATCTATAAAATATGTACGAGGATATATATCCCACTTTTATATGGTGATGAACTGTAAGTGGGGACCCTGTAGATGAATATAAAATTATTAGTTAATTAATTTTAAAGTTGGCACTGTACGTTTTTTACCTTTTATGGAGGCAATATTTTGCTGTTATTTTCTGAAAAATTAATCACTATATATATGAACATTAAATTAGATAATACGCATGTTAGCATATTATGTGCATAATAAGTTAAAGACGTGAATCGTCATTGATATTGCAGTAGAAGTACCGTGATTGGTTTTGATAGTATACGTTTAAAATATATACTGGCAACCGTGGGAAATTTCGTTTTGTCTGCGGACAAATGTCTGCTAGAATCACCCCGGTAATATTTTGTGAAAGCGGAGAAATGATCTTGTTTTTCCGATTGCCTTTGTAAATAGCTGTGGGATTCTTCCTGTTATTTGAGGAGTGTCTGCAAATTTTGACTACCATAGCTTTGCTCAAGTAATTGACACACTGCCGCAGAAAAGTAATAGTGTTCTTCTCCTATTTTTATTGCCTACTTTAAAAAAGGAAAGAGAAAAGTCTGAACCTCTGTAGGGAGGGACCTCTGATTACAGATTCCGTTTGGTGGTAACTTGTTTACTTGCAGAGTTGCAGGGCTGTTGAACAATAAACCACACATGTTCAGTTGCAGTCCAGTCTAAATCTGTAAGAACGTTTGCCTCCAATGAATAAGATAAAAGAGAATTTCCGGCCATACAAAATATGAAGAAGCGAAGTCAGCACTTTATGATATGTGGGGGGCGCGGTAGCTCAGTAGTAGAGCGTTCACCTCCGGTGCTTGGGGTCCCTGGTTCGATCCCAGCTCGCGCCGTGTGGGCTTTGTGGTGGACAAACACCGTGCTCGTGGGTTTTCTCGGGATTCTCCCGTTTCCGCCCACTTTCTTTATTCCACCATTTCACTCATCTCTCATCATCACCGTCTCCTTTAGCCTAACCGGCAAAACCGTGGGACATAAAACTTAAAGATTTCATTTCGTTTTTACCATGATATGAGAGGATTTAGCGAAAATCATGATAATTGTCACTTCGGCTAGAATTAAGTTATTAGGTGGACTGGATCGGTATTAAACCACAAGGGAAACTTGTTTTGTATGTGTCATTGTATCGAATTGCATAGGAATGATGAACTTTCTTTTCATACTTACTCGAAAGTCAGAAAATGTGGCATACAAGTATGTTTCCACGAGCTGCCCATATTATACAAATAACAACATTGTTATCAGGAATAGGCTTTTTATAATATTGGTAATAATAATAATAATAATAATAATAATAATAATAATAATAATAATAATAATAATAATAATAACAATAATAATAATAAGAATAATAATAATATGTAGAAACTAGATTACGATTATTCTTCTCGCAAGAAATTCTAAATATGAGGAATTTAAAAATACCATAGGAAAATTATAAAACTAAAGACAATATAGGAATATTACGAAGGAGTATTATGAAGATAATTTAAAGTTAAGTATGATTTCATTTGTCACTAAAATTCTTTATAATGATGATACTAACAGAAAAACAGACTAATAAAGCAATATGTTAATACTGAAAAATTAGTAATTTCTCCATATAGCCTATGATAAGATATTAAGAAAAGTGATCAATTTTGAATTATCCCTTTTATTAATCTTTCATAATGAGAGCCATTTCAACACAGCTATACACAGTCACATATACAGTATAAAGTAGAGATGCAAGGGCTCGAAAAAAAACCGGCTTTTTTGGAAAAAACTCGGTTTTTTCTGCTTTGCTTTTTTGCTTGGGAAATTTTGGGCTTTTTTCAAAATTCTGCTTTAAATCGATAAAGCAGACTTTGTTTCTCTTCTCTATAACACAGAAAGTCATTTAATTAGTGGTTGATGCCGATAATAATATAAAACCTCGAAAGTAAACCATGAATTTCGAAAAGATATTTTAAACAATTTTACTTCAACATTTTTACATTATGAATTCCAAAGGATTAACCAATGTATATAATAAACACATTTTAACCTCCTATATACAAAAGTAAGCAGAGTTGGCAAGAACCATGGTTGTTTCTGAAAATCCCAAAAACCCGTTTTGGGGGGGCAGTTTAAACCAGGCTTTTTTGGGGTTTAAACCAGGTTTTTTGATTTAGATATTTTGCTTTATGTATTTGTATTACATATTCACAGAAATAAGTTTGTTTCGCCTTGGTGTTATTATTCAACAACGGGGTTATGCTGGAAGAGGTCCCATAAGCTTAAAGAAGTCCGGTCAGTAAATTTCTTAAATTGAGAAACTCCCGCCCTAGCCATCGGGAAAATCCCGTCATTCTTTTAAATGTAAAACAATAACGGGAAAATCCTGTAAAATTTAATTTGCATGTAAAATTTAAAGGTCAACGTATTATAATCAGTACGCTAGAACTGAGTGACACACAATCATAGTCAACGTCTTGCGAATAAAATCAGAAAAATAAACACACTGCTGAACAAGACTGCACTTATTTAATATAAAAACACATTTACACGTGACGTTTCGATCTTCTATCCAAGATCCTCATCAGACGTACACTCACGTCTGATGAGGATCTTGGATAGAAGATCGAAACGTCACGTGTAAATGTGTTTTTATATTAAATAAGTGCAGTCTTGTTCAGCAGTGTGTTTATTTTTCTAAAACTGAAGTATTAAATTACAAATTTAGTATGTCGGTATCATTGAAAGTCCAATCCAAGCTAATGTTGGAAGCTAAGTAGGCAATCGATAAATTTTACCAATTTTAATCAATATATTTAAGCAACCTTCGCTTCTTTACAAAACAACAGGCATGCAGAAATATATAATTTGGTTTCGTTTTGTATGTTTAGGCTTAACATACTTACGTAATACCGAGGTTATCAAGGAGAAGACTTTCGCTTAAAGTGACATCCGAAAGAGTACTTGGTTTACACATGAAAGAAGGGTTGTGGTTCGACCGACAATTGAACATGGGACACCTTGATTAAAAGGTGAAAAGGAAATAAGACTAATGCAGATGGTTTGACATGTGAAACGTCACTATGAAGTTCACACGATTCGCATTTTTGTTCTTTTAATTTTTTTAGTTTAAACCAGTTATTTTAAAAAAAAACAGCTGGTGTAAACGAGCCAACCCTAAGAGTAAAAACTTCTTTCAAAAAATACACAAATAACTAGCAAAATTGTATGTAGTATTTTTACTTCAAAATATTCCATACCCTGTTTTTGAAACAAAATAAAATTAAAATAAAACATAAGAGAAATACTTAGATTTGTATGATACAATTAAAGGCTGCACATGGTTCTGTATATTCTTGAAATTCTACAGTCAAGTTTTTTATAACCACCATCAAAGGCGCCCATCAGGGGGGTTAAGGGGGCGCTTGCCCCCCTAGAGGAAAATGTACTTCAGAATATTGAAAATCCAATAGGATTTTTACATTAGTTACAGCAAAATTTGAAACTATTTTTGAAACGTCGCTTATACTTCCCCTCCTTGGAAACCACAACATGGGCGCCCTTGACCACCATCACGGTTTACCCAGTCCTCAAGTTTTCTGAATTTTTAACTAGAGGGATTCAACATATCATTACGGAACAAAAAAAAAAAGACTACGGAATATATTTAAGTTAAGCTAAATACAACTGCACAACAAACGTGACTGAGTGGTTGGCTTTTGCGCTTCTATCGGGAAGTCCAGGATTCAACCCAGCATTCGACCATTCTGACAAAGCCTTCCTTCATTCCATCTGAGAATGTAGAAATAGTGCGTGTACTGACCGACTAGGAGTGTAGGAGTTGGCCGACTTCCTTTCTTATTGTTTTTAAATCGTTATTATTACTAATTACCAGCAGTGACGGTTTTGCGAAGGTTAGAGGATCGGTCTTTCGGACTGAAGCCTGTTCTTCAAAGTTGTGGAATGCTAAAACGAACGAAATATCTATTAGTTATGCCTTTACTCATAAACTTTAAGCTCCCGTCAAATAAAAATTACGAATGTTTAGAAAAACTAAACATTAGTAGTGAGAAAACCCCTCCCAAAACACTTTTTTAAATTCGCCACTGATTCTCAGTATAAAATGATCTTCAAGGTTGTATCCGGAAGATTATTGCTAAACATATAAACGAAACGAAATATTAGTTATGCCTGTACTCATAAACTTCAAGCACCTCCCAAATAAAATTAGGACTTTTTAGAAAACGAAACAATCAGAGAAACCCCTCCCAAAGTACTTTTCTAGATCCGCTATTGATTATTTGTATAAATTGGTATTCAAGGTTGTATCTGGAAAATTATTGCTAAATCATTGCACAACTTCAGTATAACAGAAATGTGCAAATACGGTTTGACGGACATATTGAAAAACGTATGCTTTGACGGATATATAGAAAAACGTAAGTTTAACTTTCGTGCTAGAAGCTGGAGTACTAAGCTCTTAGAAATGAAACACGGATGACAAACTAAAATGATCTAGAGAAGGAAAAAAATGTCGATAACTCAAAAGTTAAAATAAAGTTAAATAACCTGTAAAATTGCCCTCAAATACTACATTCTTCATGTTAGCTTTAATTCGTAAAATATGTGCTCCATCCATCTTGATGGTGAATTACAGAGCTAAATATGGCATTCAGGTCGTGGAAATCTTATCTAACTATAGAATATACTATAAGAAAGCTATTTGGATAGAAAAATCATGAAAATGAAAAAAGCCAAAATTTCCAATATTCTCGTTTTTTTTTCAAAAAAGCCGGCTTTTTATGTGAAAAAAACCATCGATTCAAAAAAGCCGGCTTTTTTGCATCTCTAGTATAAAGACAAGGAGATTTAATGTTGATAATTATGGTTGGATGGGTTATTCGAGATATATATATGATAAAATATTGGAGAATATGGTAAATTTTACGTATTAATTAATTAATTACGAGTATTCAAAACGTGAGAGCTGCTTCAACACGGCTATAGCATAAAGGTGTATACCAGGAGATAAATTGATACCCACATCAATTTGATTAAAGAGGGGTTACATGAGACACATCATGTATAGGCCTATATCTATCTTAGAATACCCCGGCAACCCTGTTATTTTTCTGTTCTGGAGTTAGCAGTTATCTGAATCACCGCGGTGCTCTGCCCGGGTTTAGGGTTGTCAGCGGATCGAGTGGCTAGGTTCACAGCTCATCTACTATCGATCCGAACCGAGAAATGAGTCGAGTCAACACCTCACCACCTCACCTAACCGAGACGGCAAAAACCGATGGCTCACCTGAGCCGAACCGAACCGATTCGGTGGCTCATCCTGAACGAGTCGGCTCAGGCCATCGGCTCAATTGAGCCGAGCCGATGGCTCATCCCACCGAGCCGGCTCGAGCTGTTTGCTCAGTTGAACCGAGCCGAGCCCGTTGACATCACTACCCGGATTGGGCTTCTGCTTAGGTTCAGAAATACGACCGTGCAGGTCTCATCCTTGATGGTAAAAACTACAGTATATACATATATTGGTGCTCACGACATTTGAGGCTGTCCTTTTATTTAAAAAAAATCTATTGATGAGATGCAAGCAGTGTCCCCTCTCGTGAGCAACACTAAAAATATTCCACAGTACGGCTTACATTTCTCATGGCTTTCGCTTTCCAGTTTAATCAGGCCATGATTTCAAATCGAGCTAAACGAGCTAAACGAGCGAGCCATGTATCAAACTCGAGTCGACTCAAAACTCGATCTCAAAAACAGTAACTCGGCTCGAAACTCGACTCGAGAAAACTACATTTTGCACGGCTGGAAACTCGACTAGAATTCGAGTCGAGTTTCGAGTCGAGTCGAGTTTCAGCTCGACTCGCGCCCATCCCTAGTAAAAATGATCGAAAACGATCGATGTTATTTAAGAAAAATAATCAGAAACAAAAAATACAGTGCTTGGCTTCATATATCCATTGCTTTCTGTTATAATAATTGCTGAAGCTTATGTTTATTATATGGAGCGCTTACAGCACAGGGAATCAACCCATAAAGTTGTGAGAAAAATAAGCATAAAATTTGTACTGTAAGCTTAATTACACGGAAATTTTAAGTTTGGATTGTACGCGTAATTGTATGGAAAATTTTACACTTTTTTCCCTTTACGTTGGTCTACTTACTTTGATTTGGAACTTTCAAATTTCATCCTTTTTTCCACTGAAAAGTATTGATAATTCAACAAGGAAATAATTATATTATAATAGTTTAATTGAAATTCATCGTAATTTGGCACATGGCAAACAGCAGTGTGGTAATTGAAGGGGAAGAAGGAGGGAAATTCTCATTCAACTCTGAACACTTTCCAGGAACCTCGTTCCCTTTCGCTTTCTAGACGGGGGAGAAAACTTGGTAATGGTATCAAACCTTCATGTGTAATTACAAAAATTAAATTTATAAACAAATAAGAAATCATCAGTTTATCAGGCTTTAATTGATAATTTATTCACAAGATTCCCTATCAAAGGCGTGGTAGATGAAGTTTCTGTTCTACATGTGTCGACATTGCCAACTGACATGGTCGATATGGAAAAGATGTTGTATGGTGATAGAGAGATGATACTTCTTGCTGAGTATTTCAAACCTGACCAAGAAAAATCGTTATCAGACTTAAGTCTAAGAAGTAGATTGTCGATGAGAAGTTGCAGAAATCGGGTAGAAGTATTATCAATTTCCACGACAGAGTGCGAACAGGGATTTCCCCTTATGCATTTAAAGATGACTGATATTAGAAATAAACTAAGTGCTCAAACATTGTCTAACTTGTTGCTCATCAATGTTAATGGCCCACCGCTAGACAAGCTCGAAATAGGCGAGCTAGTTATTTCTTGGCTGAAGGATGGACATCATTCCGCTGCGGACGATTTACCACGAAAAAGTTACCAACAGGAAATAAATCCGATTTCAGATTTGTTTTAAGGTGGAAAATTACGAGTTACGGAAAATGTATACTTGTATTACTAATGGCTTATTTGTGTTATTCAACCTTGTACCTAATTTTTAGTAAGTCTCTTCTTTGCTTTAGGTAAACTACTTTGAATAAATATTCATAATAATTGCAATTATGCATATTTGTAACTTAAATTCAACGTGGTGTTTTAGTGATTACACAAATTACAATTATGAGCATGCTTTATGGAAATGCTCTCACATAGGGTACCCGAGCACCTTTATACCCTATGAACAACTGATTTTTCAAGTCTTTTGTGAGAAAAATACTGTGAACTGAGAAACCATAATCTTTTCCATATTGTACAGGGATATTTTCCTGCGAATAGAAGTTTCTTGTGGAATGCGTTCAGAAATTAACACTTGCAAGTATATTTTAGGCACACACTAATTTCCCTCCACCTCGAACTGTTTCAATTTCCTCACTGACAAGCACTTTACCGTTTCATATCGTAAAGGTCAGATCCACCGTTATTGTAACAGAGTAGTGCTTGAGCGATTGACTAGAAATTCAAACTCCGATTAGTGACAATTTCACAGTCTTGTTTTATTACAAGTGTAAACTCTTTAGTCAGTTCAGAAGAGGCCGTGAATCGTGTTCAGAGTTGATGACGATGGATTTTGGTGAGTCAGAGTAGGTCAAAGTGGATGAGCGTGGTTCATGGTGGGTGGTAGGTCAGAGTGGGTCACCGTGAGTGGTGGGTCAAAGTGAGTCAGAGTGGGTCACCGTGGGTGGTGGGTCACAGTGGGTCATGGTGGGTGGTGGGTCACAGTGGGTCACGGTGGGTGGTGGGTCATGGTGGGTCATGGTGGGTGTTGGGTAAGTGGGTCGTGGGTGGTGGGTCAGTGGGTCGTGGGTCAAGTTTTCATTGACCCACGCCAACTCTGATGTTAAATATGGAGAGGAGAATGGTAAATTGGGAAGAGAATGGTCGATTTGGGAGGAGAATGGACAAGAATGGTAAATTTGAGAGGAGAATAGTAAATATAAGGAGGAGAATGGTAGTGTTGGGAAGATAATGGAAAATTTGGGAGGAGAATGATAAATTTGGGAGAAAAATGGAGGAGAATAGTAAATATGGGGAGGAGAATGGTAAATTTGCGAACAGAATGGAAATTTTGGGAGAAGAACGGTAAATTTGGAAGGAGAATAGTGAATATGGGGAGGAGAATGGTAAATTTGCGAAGAGAATGGAAAATTTGTGAGGAGAATGGTACATTTGGGAGAATAATGGAAAGAATGGTAAATTTGGGAGGAGAATAGGGAACATGGGGAGGAGAATGGAAAATTGGACCGTTTACGTCCAAGGTCTTGGAGAGCAAAGGTGGGTTGAGCATCCTTGTCAGTTAAGATACATTACCTGAAACACAAAATGAAAAAAGTAATTTTTAAAAAAAACTCAATGGAAAGAAGATACAGTTAAAGTAGAATACAATGTGATTGTTTTTAATATTATGTTTCCAATTTTTGTATATGTGTCTTCGGTGTGTGTAAATTTTGTTTCCTATGTTAGTACTGGTACTTGGCATTCAGAGAAACGGCATCAAGCACTACTGTTAAATTTCGAATAATTAATTATTGGAATGTTCGAATAATGGATTCTTCTAATATCGACTATTCGAAAACTTGTTCGGATAATGAATAATTATTTGAAAAAAATATTGAAATAATGAATATAATTATTAGAATATTAAAAACGAATATTCTGATATTCGAGTATTCATTCAAACAACAGCAGAAAATATATTTGAATAATTTTAAACATTATCAAGACAAAGGGTGTTTGTTATAAGATGAGGAAATTTCAAGGAACACTTCTTTCTGAATAATGTTCCATACGCAATTTAGTCCACCTGTGAAGATATCGTGTCCAGCATAATGAATAATGTGAAATAATAATAATAATAATAATAATAATAATAATAATAATAATAATAATAATAATAATAATAATAATAATAATAATAATAATAATAATACTGTTTTGGACATGTGATATATATTGGACTAAAATTCTGTGAAAGCGTCAAACATTATTCGTTTGAAATCATGGACAATGAATTCTCATTATCAGATCAATGTTTAAAATTACATTTTAATTTCCATTTCTTTCAGCGCAACTTAAAATTCGTTTACACGCTCAGACATAAAATAATTTCTATTTTACTTTGACTCTTTTCTTTCATGTATTTCTGAATGAATAAATATGCAGATTGTTCCTTTGTTCACATTCCTAAAGATTAAATTATTTAACGTCAGTTTATATGCCATGCATTTCATCAATCAACTGTCGATTCATTGAACTGGGAATTTAATGACCGAGGTATCCTAAGAATACCGAGAGGAAGAGGACACGTCAAAAAAGAGTAGACGAAGTTAACATACGCGAGGATATACCAGGGACTGATCCAGGAGGAAGCTTTCTTATTTTATATATACAAATGAAATCCATCCCAAAGTTTGGAGCCCTTAAAAGTAGCAGTATGACAACCCACCGCCCCCAGAAGTCGGTTCTGGATCCGCCCCTGGGACATACTGTAGAAGAAAACGCTCCATGACTTTCAATCACGAATTTGGGAACTTACCCTAATTCGAAAAGGTAACAGAGTCATTTATGTATTCTTTGATTAATAACGAGAATGATCCCGGTATTAAAAGATATGCACAATTTGTATCGTATCACGATATAAGTTTATACGGATTTCGTTGCTTCCGTGCTGAGCTTCAGTTCAAGCTATCTCGCCACCCATAACTTAGGACTTGTGCCCAGAACCCTAGACAACTAACGATAATGAGACTAGTCATGAATCGAAGGAGCTTTGGAAGACAGAAGCGAATGATCGAAAGTAAAATTACTCTAGAGATTGTAGAGCGGATGTATAGATTTAAACCTTCTGAAATTGAAGCCTTCCTCTGGTCAATACACCTATGTGTTATATCTTATTCACTCTAAAGAAACTTTGTATATATATATATCAGTGGTGCCCACCCCCCTTATAACCATGACGCACCCCCCTCAATTGTCTATCCGTAGGTGTTCTTCCATGAAAAAAAATCTTTTCGATTAATTTTTACACCCCATCAAACATATTTATATAGATTTTTACCCCCCAATATTTCAATGACGCAGTTTGCGTCATAGCCCCTCTCTGTGGGCACCCCTGTATATATATATATAAACAGTAAAAAGCACGACATGAAATTTTCCCGAATTTTATTGAGTATAACGTGAAAGTCTGGAAAGTATATTGTATAAAAAGAAAAGGAGCCGTGTACAATTGGATAAGATGTGTATATTTTATATTTAACTTTGATTGATATAAAATAGCGGCCAAGAGCGGTCAAACAGCGGGTCTCGGGCCAGTATCGACAGCGGACCCAACGACTTTACTCTTTTTCCGACGGCAGATCGCTTAGTAGTAACACGTCTGCTGCCGTCAAAATGTCGCACGCGGGTTGGTCAGCGATTTGTGGTTTTTACGCAGGCCGTACGCAGGGAGCCGGATGCATTTATTCGGAGGAACCAAATTAAAGTACGCTAAATATTACCGTTTTTCAGTAATCAAACTGAAAAAAGTAAACGAAAATTGCTTTGTAGGAACAGAAGCGTGCATGTGACAATTATCACGAGTCGGCTAACTGCTTTCGTTAATGTGAATTCCACAAATTTCTGCTTAACGAAATCAGTTAGCCGACTCGTGTTAATTGTATCTTGTGCACACAACTGTTCCTACACAGCAATTTTTCGATTTTTTTTCAGTTTGACTACAGAAAAATTAAAATATTAGCGGTACTTTAATTTGGTTTATGAGGCCCCTTAACACATACCAACACGTGCTACGTTTACTATAATCATTGGGAAGAAACCAGTGAAGGGACACAATATAACATTTACTTTATTCGTCGTGTTTCCCCCCAGGGACTACTTAAACATCACCAGCAACTGGGTACAGTTGCCAGACTATTGTTTACTTGGAAAGGCACTGCAGTATAATGTACATTTTTATCACTTACAAAACGTCTTCTACCACTTGTAGTGTAAACTCTCTTTGTAAACCCTCTGGTGCTTGGGGTCCCGGGTTTGATCCCAGCTCCCGCCAAGTGAACTTTGTGGTGGACAAACACCGTGCTCGTGGGTTTTCTCGGGGTTCTCCCGTTTCCTCCCACTTTCTTCATTCCACTATTTTCACTCATCTCTCATCATCACCGTCTCCTTTAGCCTAACCGGCATACCCGTGGGACGTTAAACTTAAAGATTTCATTTCATTTTTCTCTTTGTAAACGTTTGAAGGAGTCAATCCACACTGCATCACAATGTAACAAAAATGAGAACGCGAACTGAACATATAGGCAATGCAACCCGACAGCGATTTCTCCAATCATTCTCTTTACCGGCAAAGCTGTTATCGTCGCTGGCGGCCTTCACGCTAAATAGCTGCAGAACTGCATCGCGGGTACTTTAGCGGAACAACTGCTATCGTCGCTGGCGGGCCGCCAGTGGGAAAGAGCTACAAAACGGCACAAGCGGCCATCGCCCACATCCTGCCTTGACACCGCCTGTGTTGGCGGTCTGGCCGCTGAAGTAGAGGTGATCCGCCATCGATGGCGGCAAATTGTCAATCGGGTAAGACCTTTGAAATTGGTCTTGGTCTTGTACGAGTCTTGGAGGTACGGTGTTGGTTTGTTCTCTTTTTGGTCTTGGCTCGGGATCCCTGATTTTAGTCTTGGTCTCAGGCTTGCATACAAAGATATGACCAAAACTGCAAGTTCAAGACTCCTATTCCCATCACTAGGTGCTTGCTGCAAATGGCTAGTCGCTGGAAAAACAAGTGTACACGTGTAACAGACTGTTTATTCTGTTCCAGTTTTATTTTGTCTAAATAGTTATATTCAATCTGTTCGTTTTATTTTGTCTAAATAGTTGTATTCAACGTTTAATTATGGGCATATTTATTTCTTTAAGTTTGATTACTGAATGTTATTTTAATGTATTAAATTTTGTTAGAATTTTGCATTCATGTTTATAAGCTTTATGTACTAGAGACCTTGTCATCTCTTTAAATACTGAGTAGGTGTATTTTTTCTTCTAATGGATTGTGAGAAGATGCAACAAAGTTCTTTTCTTAGAAGAGAGGTTGAAATTATTATTGCTTGCAAAATAATAAGTGTTATTTTCATTATTAGAAGTTTTTAGATAGTTTGGTTTGAAATTTTTTAAACAAAGGAAATTCAACTGTTCGATTAACTCACTACTCGTGCCGAACTTGCACTTAAAAATCGAAGTCTGATAAATTAATCCTAATTACAAGCTTCCCATGACTGAAATAGGATCCATCCTGTTATGAGAGGTTTAATAATAACATAGAGAGGTGAGAGGCTTATTGCAAAATGGCGACCGTGATAGGACGATGATTTGGAGCAGAGTACCATCTGTTTATAACTCTGGTAGTGATGTATTGAAAGTTGGGCAAAAGAAACTACAGAAGTAAAGCTTACATCTGACATTGACAATCATCGGGGAAAATAGTAAATAACACTTTGAAAGAAGAAAATGCCTAGTTCTAAGAAAGTGGAAAGACTGAGAGCTGGTGATTCCAGTGAAAATTATGCATGTTGCAGCGGAAAGACAGTGGAAAATGATGAAGTGGTGAATTCCATTATGTGCGGTCGTTGCCACAAATGGTACCATTTTAATTGTGTAAATGTTGATAATGATAGATACGACGAATTTAGTAATTCTGAAGTAGACTGGTATTGTAAGGAATGTGATATACCAAGAATGCCGGAAACAAATAAAGGAGACGGTTCAAAAGAGAAGACAAAAGCGACTGAGAAATCAAAATTTACTTTGGAAGATTTGGTCCTGATAATGAATCAGTGCTTTGATGCTTTAAGTGAGGATACGAATCAGCGCTTTGATGCTTTAAGTAAGGATACCAATCAGCGCTTTGATGTTTTAAGTGAGGATACCAATCAGCGCTTTGATACTTTAGGCGAGGAAACAAAAATTTTGCGAGAAGAATATGCTCAGAATAGGACGGATATAAATGAAAAATTTACAGAATTGAGTAATCAAATGAAGGAGACGAGAGAGAACTGGAAAACTGAATTGAATAAGGGAGTAGCACGTTTGGACCAAGAATTTGTGGAAATAAATTAGAAAATGGTAAAACAGTCGGGAGATTCGGAAAGTTTAAAAGCAGTTATGGTTCTGTGCAAAGAGCAATCGCAGAAAGTAGAAAGAGAAGTTGATGTACTAAAAGCAAACCTTAAAATGACGGATGAGAACATAAAAAGAATAGAGAATAGTTGCAAACATTGTCACGAAGTAACAGACCGTAAGTATAAATTGTTGCAAGAGGAAGTAGATGCTATAAAGCGTATGTATGAAAAAGCAGATAATAATTTTGATACTAATCATGTTGATTATAATCGTGTACCTTTTCCAAAATCCTCAGATAATGGGACGCGCTCTGTATCAATACCCACATTTACCTCTAGTAATACTACGGTAACTTCAACAGTTTCTACTGTAATGAGTACTTTTGAATCTGGTTGTAGATGTGCTATATTAGAAAACAGGATTCCCTTTTTTCAGACTGGAAACAACCGTTTTCGAGTTGACGATTGTGCGAGTGATCGGGATCATTTTCAACCGACTCCACATTTAGATTTTGAAGATGTAATTCGTAAATTGCAAGAACAAACTATTACTAGAGAAGAAGTCCACAGTCCTATAAGACATTCACCAATATATTATATTACTAAAGAGACTCCTAAAGAGAGCAGAATAATTGGAAATAACGAATATACGTCTAACAGTATGTTAAAACCAAAATACTTGCGCGATTTCCCACGATATAGTGGACAATTAACCCCTGGAGCGGCGAAAAATTTCTTGAAAGAGTTTAATCGACTCTCGAAATTGTATAATCTTTCATACGCCGAAAAGCTCATTATTTAACACGAGCGGCGATCAGTTGGTTTGAAATTATAGCGGATACTGTAACTACTTTTGATGAATTTGAGCAACATTTCAAGGATCAGTATATGTCAACACAGCTCGAACAGGCTCAGAAACGCCAGCTGCGTAATACGAGATACGATAAATCCAGATATCCTAATACTCTTGAATTCGCATTGGGTATAGTTGAGAAATATCACAATATAACTGTGAACTATGACGAGAAAGAGCTCCGAGATATTCTGTTAACGTGTCTTCTGTTGGAAGAAGCTAAGATTTTGAGGTTATCGAAAGTAAAAACAGTGGAAGAAGCTTTGTTGAGTGTTATTGAGATCAACTCAGCAGAAGCGGAAGCTGAAGCGAACCAGTGGAGCGTTAATTCAAGACGTAATACCAATACAAAAACTCCGTATATACGAATGGCTCAAAATAACTTTAGATCTGAGTCTCCTAACACGCAATGTCAAACAGAAGCTAGTTACACGAGATCAGGTAATAACAAAAGATACTTCGCGCGAAGAAATAATGGTTCTTGGAATTATCGTGGAAGATTTAATAACTCATTTAATACGAGACAAAGAAAATCGACTGGAAATGATGTGAGTTGCCAAACATCGGAGGCAATGTTGCAAGCTGCTAACGCGTTAGTCGTTAGCAATGAAATATCTAATGTTAGTGAACAGGGAAACGAGACGCGCATCCGTATGTAGAGGGGGAAGAAGGATGCGCGCAACTAATGTCCCCTGCGCAAGTTGAGTGTTCGTTGTTGTATAATATCTTATTTGTAGTTAGTGAAGATCCTGAACAAGATTAACTGGAGAATGATGATTATTATTTTCCTTCTCCCACAGTATCTTGTAGCGTTAAGGGAGTAAATTTAACGGCGATCATAGACTCAGGAGCTGAGTTGAACTTGCTTAGTGAACGAGTCTGGTTTGAAATTCAAGAGAAATTTCCATGTGCCAAATTACTAAAATATGACAGTGTGAAAGTAGCAACATTTACTGGAGACAGTAACTTCAAAATAAAAGGAATGCAGATGTTGAATTTTTGTATTAATGAACATCTGTTTGAGGTAACAGTTTTTGTTATGAGGGCTATGCGACCTGATTTATTACTTGGAAGTCGTTCTTACAAAAATTCAATGCCATAATTGATAGTGGCAATCAACGCTTGCAATTAACTGACAGTCAAGGAAATTTAGTGTGCATTAGTTTAACTAAACCTACAGAAATCTATTTATCGATTTCTGACGTTGGGCACCTATCATGTAATACCATGTTTTATTTTCGGAATGCTAGTTGTCAAATTCCAACACCAGTAGAAGCAGTTAATTTCTGTAAGGTACCTGAGCCTAATGTCACGGAGGAAGAGTTACATATATATGTGCATGATCGTACAGACATTTCTCCAGATAATAAAGCAAAACTATACTCTCTTTTATGTAAATATAGGCATCTCTTCACCGAATATCCTCGGCGAATCAAAACTAAGCCTTATAAAATTGAATTAACAGACAATATACCTGTCGTTGGCAAAATATATAGTGTCCCTTAGTCTATGAGAGAAGAATTTGAGCAGGAACTTCGGAAATGGATCGATCATGGCATTGCTGCAGAAATGTCATCTCCCTATAGAAATCCAGTACATTGCGTTAGGAAAGGTACAGGAGGAGTACGTCCAGTCCTGGATTTAAGAGGTTTAAATGCAAAAGTTATCTCGCCGTGTGTACAAGTTGAAGCAATTAATGACTTACTATCATGATTAACTGGAGCATATGTATTCTCTTCATTTGACTGCACGTCAGGTTATTATGGTGTACATCTGCATCCCTCCTCTTATCAATGCACGAGCTTTGTTTATTTAGGCAGGCAATATTGCATGCTGGTTCTCCCAATGGGTCTACGTTCTGCACCTGCAGTTTTCCAAGAAACCATGAATAGCTTCTTTAAAATGAATACAAGAGATTTTGTGATAGTATATTTAGATGATGTGTTGTGTTTTTCTTTCTCTTTGGATGATCATTTTGACCATCTAAACAAAGTGTTCCAAATATTCGATGCCGCTAACTTTTCACTAAATTTCAAAAAGTGTCGATTTCTGTTAAATGATAAAATTGTTAGGTCATCTAGTAAATGGAAAGGAGATCAAATTGGACCCGAAGTCAAATGAGCCTATACGTTGTTTCCCTATGCCAAGAACTAGAAAACATTTACGCTCATTCTTTGGGTTAGTCGGATGGAGGCATCGGTATTTAAAGGATTATATTATTATTGCAGCTCCATTGTTCGAATTATTAAAAAATATAAACCGTTCGTAATGAATGAAGATACAATACATGCATTTAGCGTACTACGAAATTTAGCGAGCAATCCACCAGGATTAGGCCAACCCAACTTCTCTATAAATTTCCATATTTTTAGTGATGCGTGTGCGTATAATTTAGCTGGCTATTTAGCGCAATTTCCTAATAATGATGATAATCCTGTTGTTATTGCGTATGCAAGTCGTAGATTAAAATTACATGAACTCTCGCTTTCTGTATTTCAATTGGAACTTTTGGCAATACTATATTTATGTGAATATACTATATTTGGCATACTAGGCAGAAGCACTATAGTACATTGTGATAACAGTGCTGCTATACACGCCTTTACGTTGAAACACTTGGATCCTCGTACGACTAAACTTATACTCAAGTTACAAAGATTTGACTTACAATTCGAACATATACCCGGTAAATGCAATACAATTGCAGATATTCTAAGTCGATATCCGCCAGAATGCAGTGGAGATACTAAATAATTTTACATAAATCTTGTCTCATGTTGCGAAGAGGAAATTGAAGATCATTTACAAACGGAGGTTCACGCCACAATTTTTGTTTTTAGAGAAGACCCAGAAATTATAAATGTACATCGAGTTATTGAAGAACAGCAAACAGACGAGTATTGTAAAAAACTGAAAACATTGTTGAATTCTGGAAACCATCGAAATAAAATCGAGAGTTTTGAAAACTTATTATTTGTTAAGGACAAATCCACTGGTCGATGGTTATTAGTAATTCCTAGAACCTTAGTGAACGATGTGGTCTCTAAAATACATGCCAAAGGACATTTCGGTGTGAAAAAGTGTGTATCTTTTTGCAGAGCCTTATTTTACTGGAAGAGTCAAAAACGTGATTTTGTGAAGTACATTCGCGATTGTGAACTATGTACTCGAACTAAGTTTAGCAATCGAAGTATAGACGCTGGAAAGTTTTCTATTGAGGCTAGGCGGCCCCATGAAAAATTATGTTTAGATTTAGTAGGTCGCTTCCCTTCTAGCAAGGGATTTCATTATATACTTTCCATCATAGATGTTTATTCGAGGTTCATTAGTTTTTATCCCTTGCGTAATGCAAATATTAAAGAAATTATCAGGGTGTTGCTCCGGTGTTATTTTTCATAATTTTCCATACCCCAGCCATATTGTCACAGATAATGGTCCGCAATTTACTTCTAAATCGTGGAAAGATTTCTGTAAACGTCATCATATCCAACAGCATTTTACATCTCCGTATTCACCCCACGCTAATGGCTTAGTAGAAAGGCAACATCGGGACCTCAACAGATTGATGAGATTGAAATGTTGGAGAAATCATGCTCTATGGAGTAATATATTAAAGGAAACGCAGGATTTACTGAATAATTCTATTTGTTTTTCTACCAACCAATGTCCATCGGAATTGTTTTTATCCTATTCAGCAACTGACAGTTTTAAAAGTTCTTACCCATAGCCTCCAAAAATAACTTCAATTGATGTGGAAGATAGACATTTACTAGTAGAAAGAAAACCAAAGAAAATTCTAAAGAATAAATCGCAAACAGTGTTAAAGGAAGGTGACTTAGTTATGCTTAAGACACATCACCTATCAGTAGCTCACAAATCTCAAACGCATAAATATATGGACATACACTGGAACATATGTTGTATATAAACTAGTGAGAAACTGTGCTGTCCTGCACTCACTAACTGGAGAGTCGATTGGAACACAGAATCTTAGAAATATTAAATTATTTAATTGTTCTTTAGCAAAAAGGCAAGATTTATTGAATATCAGGTCTTGTAAAAAAATATTCAGAATTTTTTTTCGGTGACAGTGGTAATCTGTAACAGACTGTTTATTCTGTTCAAGTTTTATTTTGTCTAAATAGTTATATTCAATCTGTTCGTTTTATTTTGTCTAAATAGTTGTATTCAACGTTTAATTATGGGAATATTTATTTCTTTAAATTTGATTACTGAATGTTATTTTAATGTATTAAATTTTGTTAGAATTTTGCATTCATGTTTATAAGCTTTATGTACTAGAGACCTTGTCATCTCTTTAAATACTGAGTAGGTGTATTTTTTCTTCTAATGGATTGTGAGAAGATGCAACAAAGTTCTTTTCTTAGAAGAGAGGTTGAAATTATTATTGCTTGCAAAATAATAAGTGTTATTTTCATTATTAGAAGTTTTTAGATAGTTTGGTTTGAATTTTTTTAAACAAAGGAAATTCAACTGTTCGATTAACTCACTACTCGTGCCGAACTTGCACTTAAAAATCGAAGTCTGATAAATTAATCCTAATTACAAGCTTCCCATGACTGAAACAGGATCCATCCTGTTATGAGAGGTTTAATAGTAACATAGAGAGGTGAGAGGCTTATTACACACGTTTACAGATATCTGGTAGATGTTATATACCATAGTGAGCCCCCGTTTTTAGAGGGCTTCTAGAGAGCACCCTGTGGCACGAACAATGCTGGGAACATCACGGAAATATTGTCCTCAAAGTTGTTCTTTCATTTTTGAGAACAAGGTTGCAGGGGTCTTATCTTGGGAATATGTTGAGTGTTTTAGTACCTCCCAACCCCATCGTTGTAGGAGAGTCTGTGACGTATGTGCAGTATTACATCTGGTTTTGTCGTTAAGAAGAATTGATTCAGGCTGTAGGAGATGTGGTTGTTTGCGTAGCAATATTGGGCGCAAATGGTGATTTGGATACGAGGCATATTGTGCAGCATTTAAGGTAATCCCAAGCAGCACTTGACGTGAGAAGCCAATGCCTTCGTGGTCATAGGACATTACTATCATAGCCTTAACATTAGCTAGATCTTGTTTGACATTTATAATCAGGAGGATGAGGTGTCGTCATTTACTTAACTGGTGTTTCAATTCTGGTTCGTAGAGTCTTCCCCCTGTTTCGTCAATCGTAATAACATTAATGCGATCCATGAAATCAGCACCTTCCTGCGCGTAACGTTTAAGGTGCAAGCGTTCATTCCCATCGGTGCCACTTTTGATCCCTCGTCAGGATATGTGGTATTCATTTAGCTATTATCTTACGCATGCCAAGGGTCATGTGTTAGGATGTGAGCAATGAGTAAGTAAAATATTTAGTTCATTAGGCAACTCACTACACATCCATTGCTGATAATTTTCGATCAATGTTCGTAGTGTGTTCACATGGTGGTAGTCTGTGACCGTTTGAATGATGTCACCACCATGTTCTTTGCTGATTAGTGAGCCGCCTCGAATCCATTATGAGTCTGTCTTGCAACAGTCCGATAAGGCAGAGCACTATAAACCTCATTTAAGCCCTTGTATATCTGACGTGCATTTCGATTTCGAATCACCGAAAGTAGCACATGTCACATATAACTCATTTAAACAGAATTCACTGACCACACAAAACATAATACGGGAACATAAACGTCGACACGATCGTTATATTGCCCAGGAACACGTTACGTTCATCATTTGTCTACTGGACAAAGGACGATAGAATCACATCACAGCAATGTTGCCAATATGTATGTGTGTCTGTAAAAAAACTTGTTTAAATATCAGGTCGTATCTTCTCCTAACAATGACACACACATGCTTCTAGCAGTGACATACGTACTCATAACAGTTTCGAACATATTACTTTTCCAAAACTAGAAACCCTGGATAAAAATTTATAGAGTAATCAGAATTGTTTCTTTCCCTCACCTTTTTATTACAAAAAATTTCCGTATAAGTAATACGATACATATAAGTATTTTCCCGTATACAATAATTCTTTCTCTCTAAGAAGTTGCACCTCCTGACTGAAGCAGCGCGAAGGTCTTTGAGGTTGATGAGTAGGAAATCTCTTGCCTGAAGCAGCACGTAAACGGGATGGTGTCTTCTGCCCAATACAGCGCGGCTGCGAAAGGAACTTCCTGCCCGAAGCAGCGCGGAGTTGGGTTTGTAGTCTCCTGTCCAAGCAGAGCGCAGACGGTGACAGAGCGGAGATAAGGTAAGCGCGGAGGCGGGTTGGTGTCTCTTGTCCAGTCCAGCGCGGAGATGAGATAGGATCTTCTTAAACGACCAGCGCATATGTGAGGTTAAGGATTCTCTCCTGCACAGAGCAGGGCGAAGAGAAAGGTAGATGTCATAAGCTAGAACTAATATCTTCTTAATCTCGATGTGCTCTTTTATAGCCATTCTTTGGAGAGAGAGCGTTTGGAGGGGTTGTAGGAGTACTACGTGGTTCTCCGTGTCTTTCTTTACAGATGGCTTCTGTCGGTTGCTTGATGATCCTCGTGATGAAGCATATGCTGTTGTTTATAAATATGAGGGAATATCGCATCCATCAGGTACGAAAAAATATAATCTGAAAGATTATATTTTAGATGGAAAGAGCTATATACATAAAAAGCACTGGTAACATTGGTTAAAACAGATGCATTGGTAACACTGAATATAAATGATGCACTGGTATCACTAGATATAAGGCACTAAGTTATGAAACGACACTGTATAAAATATTTTGTTTATCGTGATAAAAGAATAAAAAAACAGGTGGTAACAGTTTGTCCTCAGTTCTAAGTCAGTGTAGACGCATTGGTATCATTTCCCTCAAGGACAAAGATGGTTGGCACTATCATTAGTTTAGTAAATGTAGAGCAGTCCGCCTACAGTAGTAGGTTCTGGTTTAATTATAGTTTCTGTAATAACTACTGGTGTTAGTTCGAGGAAAGTCCTTTCGAGGGGCAGCGATATGTTCGTTTGGAGTATAGACATGGTGCGTAGAAGACAAATCCTTTTGCAAATCAGGCATATATATATATATATATATATATATATATATATATATATATATATATATATATATATATATATATATATATATATATATAAGAAGAAGAAGAATAGCAAAAATAATATACGAAAACATGAGTAGAGGCATCCTGAAAATAAAAAGTAAAGGATGTTGTTATATTTATATATTGTGTACGAGCCGTTTGCGAAGGAAATTTAGTAAAATGCCAATGGATTACAGTCCATGGGAAAGCGCTATGGAATTGGAATTCCGAGAAGTGATCCTGTAAATTATTCTGTTCTCGTTGTAAGAGAGACTGCATTGAAGTTATGGATTGTTGAATATTTTGGAGATTCAAAGTAAAGTTAATATTAAAGTTATTAGGCGAAGTTTTCTGCTCTGTTCTAAATTTACTGAAATGTCTGGTTGGCAGATTTAAAGTGTCATTATGGACGAATGAAAATTGCTCGTAAGAGGAGTATGTCAACGAGGAGTTGATAGTTTCCACTGCCTTAATGCAGTAGAGATATCCTAACAGAGGATATTGCAATATTTATCTAAACTGAATAGTTTTCTCTTTGAATAAAGGCTGAATTTTGAGTTACGCTGCAAAGTATATAACATTTAAAAACACAATATTCAAAACAAATTAGCTAATCAATTAATCAATTATAAACCATATTCCCAACCTTCACCAAATCTTAAAGGATTATTTTTAATTGTGATGCTTTGGAATATCGTCTAGAATCAAACCAAACATCATGTTTCGTCAACAACTAGAAGGCAAGAAAGAAGTATCCCGATTTCCTGTTCATTTGGAACAACGATTTATGTAGGAAATTATCAGACGGGCTTTAAGATGTAGTAGTCCTATGAAGGTCTCTCAAAAAGAAATGTTCCGCAATTTTTCTATGTGTTCATTTTTTATTCTACAAAGTTTGCTACTTATACAGTACGTACAGATACCCTTTACGCTCCTATTCTCATTTCAACCCACTGCCACACGTGACGATCTCCTATTAGTCTTTCAAAATGGTTGATGTGCTTGATGTTCGTCAGAGTTAACGTACTGTAGTTGAGCTCCTAATCTGAGAAAATCAGTCAATGGGAAAGTTTCCCCGAGAGAGTGATAAGGATGTATAGAGATGACGTTGTCGATCACAATATGATTGGCAGATGGGCATTCAGATTATCTACATTTACTTAAGATTAATTTCATTAGAAACATTTTTATCAAATTAGAGGTCTGTCCAGAAAGTCATAGACGTTTTGGCCTATCGCTGCAGTGGGAGGTCGCCATCTTGGTGTCAGACCGTTGTCACAGTCAGTACGCATACAGCTATGGTAGGGTGAGAATTTTGACACTCTTCCTGTGCTACCTGTGACGTGTTACAATGTGAGCTGCAATAAAAATCCCACCTCTTGAAAGTGGCATAACAATTCCCTCAGAGAGGTATTGTGAAACACTTTGTGAGAAAATTGAGACGCGCAAAGCACCGGGGAAAACTTAGCGTGAAGGTGTTGTTTTAATTTCACGACAACTCACGTCCACAGAGCACCAAGCGCACCCGAGAACTTTTGGATGGTTTTGGATAGGAGGTGTTCAAAATACATCCACCATACAGCCCGGATTTGGCGCCGAGCGACTACCACCTCTTCCCGTTGATGAAGACATGACTGGCTACAGAACGCTTTGATAGACCCCGAACTGCATGCTGGTGTAAGCCAGTGGTTGAAATCGCAAATGACAGATTTCTACAGCGACGGTATTGAAAAACTTGTGCCACGGTATGATAAGTGCCTTAATTTGCATGGCGATTATGTGGGAAAATAGCTTAAGAGTGTACCTTTCAAATGTATGTAATACAATTTGGTTTGGTCATTCTGTTATATTCTTTTTATTTAAAACGTTTAAGACTTTCTGCACAGCTCACGTAGATAAAATTTACTTTTAAGTCGAGGTTAAGAGATTTTAATAGTTTGTAAAAATATTTTATTAGGCTAGAAAGTTTATGTTTATTTGATCTTTGTAATAGAATTCTTTTATCAAAAAATGTTCTTTTTAAGTTGACAACTAATTAATAAATATACCTTAGTAATCGTAAGAAGTTAGTACATAAGATGTAAATACAAAACGCATATAATTATACAAGATTTTGTTGTGATAATGTATCTTTTTAAACATTCAAATATGTATTTAACTTCCGTTGTAAGTAGTTACGGTATTTTGGTAGTTATGGAGTTTTAATATTTTAGTAGGTATGGTAGTTTTGGTAATATTTACGGTATTAAGTGGAATCGAATCAGAAACTACCAATGAGTTACCGAACCCTA
Source organism: Thermobia domestica (assembly GCF_964235325.1). Taxonomy (NCBI): domain Eukaryota; kingdom Metazoa; phylum Arthropoda; class Insecta; order Zygentoma; family Lepismatidae; genus Thermobia; species Thermobia domestica. The sequence continues at coordinate 38,335 of NW_027656218.1, read as the reverse complement.
TTTTATTGTTCCTGATTATTCGTTTATAATAACTGTCATCATAAGAATAATAAAAAAATAGCAATGGAGTTTTCTTTATTTTATAGGTGGAATAGGCATTTTTAAAACATTTTTTCTCTTAATTTACACTCAGGAAAGTATTTCCTTATTGAAAAAAAAAAACAGTTGTCATAAAATGTTTGTCCCATGAAGTTTAAAATAATAATTAAACAGTTTATTTACGCATAATGCAGTTCCATCCATACATAAAAGTACAAAGTGCAAATATCAAACGATGATTTAATTCACTGAATACACTTTACTGCATCAAATATGACTTTCATGTTTTACTCGAGTGAGGTACTTCATCTGATTAAAAACAAAGAAAATAATTCGTAAATGAATTGAAATGAAATATTTCAGCTTAATGTCCCACAATTATCCCGTTTAGGCTAAGGGAAACAAATGATTTCGGCAAGTGCATGATGACTGAAGAATCGGTGGAATGAGGCTATGGGAGAAAACGGGAGTATTCCGACAAAATCCTCGGATATTACGTTATCCACCACAAATTTATTTGATGGGAGATCGAACCGGGGACACCACGCACCGGATGTAAATGTTGTACCACTGAGCCACCGAGCTCCCTTTGAGAAAGTAATTGGTGGAAAATGTATAAGTAACATTCGTAAATCTTTAATCAGTTAAACGTAGTATTTATAATCAGGGGCGTCATTCATGGAGGGCAATGGGCAATTGCCCCTCTTCTTTGAGTTTGATTAACATATGTTTTCTAATGAATTGTACTGTATATTAATATATTAACAAAAATGTGAAATTCTTATGTCTGTGGACAATCTTGCCCGCTCTGGCAAAATCTGAAATGACGCCACTACTTTAGTTGCACAAAATGACACACAAGCCACTTAAGAAATGTCTTTTGTGCACAAAGTTCTTGATTGTATATACGTAGAATTCAGTGTCCTCAGTCAAAACTGTTTCACAAACATAGCTACAAATACATTGCTTTTAAAATTAAAATAAATGATATATATTGCAATGTTCCCCAATAGCTTTACATTACAATCTTGATTGCTTTCTATTTTGTTTCTATTTATTATTGTTATATTTTTCTAATTGATGTTTAATTAATGTTGATAATTGTTTGGATTTTAATTGCGAAAGTTCATCGTAATTTTATATGACCAGGTGAATAAGATGATTCTCTACACTTTGATTATAGGCTGTGAAAATTCTTTTCTAAAAATAAGATGAAGATTGCTTCTTCAACAAATGTCCTCCAATTTAGAAGTAAATAATATTATTGGATTTTTCTAATGAAAATATATCGTACATAGAGAAATAATTATATTAATTATAAATACAATTATATTCATTTAAAAGGATATGTAAAGTGGTGAGATCTTGTCATTGATAATCTGCCAATAAATAAGACCTAATATTTACCGATGAAGGAACACAAAACTATGTCACATCGAAAGAAATTCCAGGAAATAGTGAGTGTAATTCGAGCTCCGGATTCTGTAAACATAACATGCATGATCCGTCTTCTCAGAAAGTTAAGTCTGAGAAGCAAATATGTATGTTTTCGGTGTTTTATGAAAATACTTTTGGTTTGCGTTCCAAAGCTCAAGAATTTTATACAAATGTACTCTCAAATAATTATGATGTTATTATAATCACTGAAAGTTTCTTAACCGAAAATCGTTTTGATACAGAGTTCTTTGATAATAGATACAAAGTCTTCCGCCAGGATAGAAATCTCGAACTGTTTAATCAATGTAACGGAGGAGGTGTAATAATAGCAACACACTATAATCATAATATATATATATCTTGTTAATTCGTATGACTTGTATTTTGAATGTGTTCTAGTAAAACTTGTAATTCACGGTTTTAAATTATTAATATGTGCAGTATACATTCCTCCTGAATCAAGTGTAGTAATCTATGAACAATTCTATCAATTTATTGAGACTAGTTGCCCAATAGATAGCAACATTCTCTGCATAGGAGATTTCAATATTCCTGAAATAACAGGTTGTGCTTTTGATTTCTTATCATCAACAACAAATTGTAAAAAAATATAACTTTATGTCCTTATATAATTTAGCGTCATTTAATAATATTCATAACAGTAACGGCCGAACTTTAGATTTAGTATTATCAAATATTGATAAGATTCTCGTTGAAAGAGAATGTCCTCTTGTTGCTAAGGAAGACAGATACCATCCAGCAATAAGTGTCTCTATCCCATTATACGTTACAATGAAAGAAAACAGAGAAGCAAAAGTATCTGGTTTCAACTTTAAGAAGGCTGATTTCAAAAATTTATACGTAGAACTGCAAAAAATAAACTGGGGCTGTCTTTCGCAAATGAATGATATCAATAGTGTGCTATCCAACTTTTACAACATGATTAATGATATATTTAGCATGTGTATTCCTCGTAAGAAACATGTTAATGGAAATTATCCGAGCTGGTTCACTTATAGTATAATTAAAAAAATAAAATCCAAATCATATCATCATAAAAAATGGAAAAGTGGAATAACTGCAAGCCTATATCATAGTGAAAAAATTCATGAGTTACGTAAACAGATAAAGACCTACATATCAGTTGCGTATAAAACATTCATTCTAGAATCTGAACTTTCTATTCATAATGATCCGGGCCAACTTTGGAGTTTTGTCAAAAGCAAAATCAAGCATATGTCATCAGCCTCCTTGACTTACAATGGGAAAGAACTAAATAAGGATAGTGAGATTGCTCTGGCCTTCGCGCATTACTTTTAATCTGTTTATAACAATATCTCAGCAAAATATGACGTAGACAGATTTATATCTAACAAGACGGAATGCATTAGCCTGTTGGACAACTTTCAACTTGGTGAAATACAACTGCGAAAAATTGAAGTGGCTATAAAGGCACTCAAACCAAAAGCGTCATGTGGACCAGATGGTATTCCTCCGTATGTTATCAAAGGCTGTATTGATATATTCAAGCGTCCGCTCCATACTATATTCAATATGTCCATAAGAACAGACACTTTTCCGTACTTATGGAAAGAAAGTTTAGTGTGTCCAATGCCAAAGTCTGGAAATAAAAACGAAATACAAAACTTCAGACCTATAGCTATATATATTATCTCCTTTTGCCAAAATTCTTGAGAGTATTTTATATACACGAATTCTGAATCACGTAAAACCAGTTATATCTATACATCAACATGGTTTCTTACACAATAGATCTACTGCAACAAACCTAGCAGTTGTAACAAATTTTATAGCAACGGAGTTAGACAAAGGCGGCCAGGTAGACGTTATTTATACCGATTTCAGTAAGGCATTAGATGTCGTGGATCATGATGTTCTAGTGACAAAATTAGCAAGCCTAAACTTTTCAAAGTCGGCAATAGACTATATTGTATCGTATTTATATAACCGGAAACAATCTATTCCATACAAGGGACATGTCACCGAAAAGTTTGTTTCTCTGTCTGGGGTTCCTCAAGGATCTCATCTGGGACCTCGGCTATTTCTCCTACTTATTAATGATATTCCACTTTATTGAAAACTCTGAGATTCTCCTATTCGCTTATGATCTCAAATTATATTCTAGAGTTGATTCAACTGAAGACTGCATACAACTATAAGACCTACAGCGAGTTCAAACATGGTGCGATGACAACAAATTAGTAATAAATGTATCCAAGTGTAAATCTCTTTCTTTTACTAGAAAAAGAAATCCCATCACCTTTGACTATACACTGAAAGAAACTAAATGGTCTAAACCAAGTATTGTCAAAGATTTAGGCGTTACTTTTGATCCTGAACTAAATTTCAATCAACACATAGATATGATAACAAACAGCGCATATAGAAACTTAGGTTTAATTTACAGAATAGGGCAAGATTTCTCCAGTGAGACAACGTTTACAACACTTTATTTTACATATGTTAGACCAAAATTAGAATATTGTTCTATTATATGGACCCCCAATAATAAAAAATACTCTCAAGAAATAGAAAATATCCAAACGAAATTCTTGAAAATGCTTACATACAAAAAAAAAAGTAATTATTATCCCAAATATTTTTCCTACAATGATCTAGTAAACAGCTTTAATTTTCAAACCGTAGAAAAAAGAAGATGGATGTTGGACTTGTTATTCTTATACAAGTTATTAAATAATAAGATTGATTGTATGGAGTTGGACTCGAAAATATCATTGCGGATTCCCACTTGCAAAACCAGAGTAGAGAATACAGGGACATTTTATTGTGCGAAAGCCAGGAGCAATATATTACATAAATCCTCTATGTGGAGGCTGTGTAAATTATATAATGATATTGTAAATAAGCTTGATAAAGTGGATGTATTTAATCTTTCAGAAAACAGGTTCAGATCATATGTTAAACAAGAAATTTTCTGTAGAAATAATTAAAAAAATTATATATGTAACATTTGCTGTATGTACACAACACTGTAATTGGGTATTAAGCCTGTTGTGTTGTATATTAAATAAATAAATATAAGAAGGCATATCTAAGGAGCCCTCCTTCCTATATCCAATATCCCCTAAAATTGAAATTATGCTTACATAAAGTTTGAAGCTGTAATTTTGAAATTTTGGGTAACTTAAGAATCTTCATTTATTTATATGTGACCAAGCTAAATTCTGTATGGAAAGTACAGAGTTCTAAGTTCTACATCAAATATCATTCTACTAAAGTTATTAAATGCAGGAAAACAATAGTATCAGTACTGTACGTGATTTTATATAGCAATATTTACCACATCGTCTAAAAAATGTTACAATATAACTATTCCATATTTACTTATTCATGTCAACATCTTAATGATTCTTGTTAATTTAGCTATGATTCTTGTTTGCTATAAGGAATATACAATCGTATCTTAGAAGGTCATCATATAATCAATTTCAATTGATTATCTTCCGATTATAAGAAATTCCGACATCGATTGGATTTTTCTTTGAATTTGAAAAAGAGATTTTAATACAAGTCAAACAAAGATAACATATTACGAGAGATTTAAAAATATAAATAGTTATAGCAAATCAAAATAAGAAGTAATTTTTATTTAATATTAAGAAATAAGCGAAAGTAAACAATATTACAATAAAAGAATATTTCAATAATAAGAGTTTACCACGGCCATTAAAAAGAAAGCAAATAAGGATAAGAATTAAGCAATAATGAATAAAAATATTCACAGAATAGGTTTAAAACATGATGATACCTTATGTACACTCATGTCCAAAATTATTGTCGTATGTCTTTAAATATGTGGTTGTAGGAATATAATTTGATAACGAATTCGCCCGGTATTTCTTATAATATTAGTATGTGTATAATCGGCAAAGTCATGTATGTGGCAAAATTTCATGTCAAAAGAGCAGTAAATAAGAACAATAAAACGAAAATTAAACTTGTCCATTTAGCAACACTTTGTTTTACACATTCTTATTTTCGTATGTGTAATTATTTTCCTACAAAATTTACCACAAATGTAAATTTCCCGATTATACACATAGTATTAGCATTAAAAGTGCCCTGCAAAATCATTATCAAATTACATTCTTACAAGAGGACAGTTATAGATATGCGACAATCATTTTGGACATGAGTGTACATACCTCGCTGCCATATAAGAGTACATGAAAAGGTAGCCTAACTTCACGGTGAAGTAAATATCTGATAGTTTTCCATTTAGAAATAACTACAGGAATCTATCAACGTTAAGTAAATCTATACTACTAAGAGCAATAATTACTAACCACTTTTCAGTTTACTACTGCCACTATTAAGAAACTTCTATTAATAACTATAGTCTACGATTACTTTTCTACTACTATTACAAATACTATGAGTAACTAAAAGAGTCAGTCTATGCTACTAATGCTCTGCAATTAAAACTAACAATATGTCTTCGTTGAAAGTTAATTATTCGTAAATGATTATGGATTACATGGTTATTAGTCATGATATAAAGGTAACCACGAAAGTTCTGTCACCCACCACCCAAGCTTTTTCACCCACCACCTTCGAACATCAATATGTCACCTAAGACGTATCTCGAAGGTCAAAAATATTCCCCATCAGAATCGACGACCTTTTGCAAGGGTGCCGATCCTGGGGGAGACGGGGGGCCCGGGCTCCCCAAAGCTCACGTGGACCCCTATTGAATTTATGAATATACAATATTTGGCATAATTTGAATGAAATTTGTCTTAAAATTCTCATATATATACCTTCTGCATCTGAATGCCCCCCCCCCCCGAAATTTACAGAGAAATCGGCGCCCTTGACCTTTTGCCAACGTTCTGGAAGTCCATGGAATTCCATTGCGGTAGAACTTGGTGGGCCGTAAAGCGAAAAAGGTATCAAGTGCATTTTGCACCTCTATTAGGGATTGGAACTGGCGTCCTCTAAGGTGATTGTTCAAAGAATAAAAGAGGTGATAATCGGTGGGTGCAATGGCCGGCGAGTATGAAGAATGCAATAGTGTTTCCCATCCAAGGTGTGTCCCGGGTCATCCTAGCAACATAGAGCTTAGCGTTGTCCTGTAACAGGAGAACACCTTTGCGATTCAAAGTGTTGGCTCCAGAGTTTTGACTTTTTCTCGAACACGGCTCAACAACAGCTGGCAGTATACAGTTGCATTGATGCTCTGACCAGCTGGTAGTAGTTCCCGATGCACGATGCCGCGAGCAGTCCACCAAACACACAGGAAGACCTTCTTCTGGTGCAGTGCTTGTTTCGGCTGTTTTGTAACCGGTTCATGGAATGCTAACCAATGATGATGACGCCATGGAGCTTCGTAGAAGACCCACTTCTCATCACAGGTCAACATGGTGACCAGAAATAGCTCCTTTCTCAGACGAGAGAGCAAAGAAACACAGGGCCGGAGTCAAATCATGTGGGACCTATCGACCCCACTTGTAGTGCTTCCCAAGTTGATGGAGGTGCTGCCAAATCGTTTTTCCACTCACACTGAATTGTAGCCCCAGTTCCTCACTTGTCTGGCCACTGTTCGCCTCAATTGCCGCCTGAAGATCTTCATTTTGTACATGTGTTGGTCTTCCGGCACGTGATGCGTCTTCGAGTGTTTCGTCACCATCCTTGGACCTGTTAAACCATCGCTGCACTGTCCACGTAGTCATTACACCCTCACCAAAGGCATGGCAAATCTTCCGTCCTGCTGCAGCGGTGTTTGACCCTAGTTTGAACTCGTACAGCATACACGCCCTTATGACGCTCTATGGAAGTCCCTTGTTCACTCTGCCCTTACGCAAGTCCACCGTGTAACTGAACTGCCACAACCAGACAGCATGTTTGATATACCCACACCAATAATTGATCTTCGCCTTATCTCCATTCACATTCAACTCAACGGTGTAACTGCAAATTGAACACAGACCTTCACAAAAAGTGACAGAACTTTCATGGTTATCTTTATATTAATATTTATTTATTTGTGTTATTATATGTTAATGAATGTACAATGCGAAATATTACTGTATGTACAATACATGTTTACTATTGGAACTTATTTTAATTATTTTTTAGTTCCTTAGATACACTTGTGATATTCTGTATCCTTTGTTATGGTAAATGCACGCATAAAATGACATTTTCTGGCATCGTTATTTAGAAACAACACGTTATTAATTTCACACAGTACCTGATAAAAAGAAATAACAGAAACTCGTAAAAGGTTGCGAAAATACTTTACATCACCCATAATTGAGAAGAGGTATTTCGTTGAAATCCACCACTCTTCCTTCAGTTGCATTACATTTTATTTTACATTACATTTTCTCAGCTTTAACAGTTTAATAATGAATTTGTCTTATTTCGTAACTAATATTCTAAATTTGTATAATTTTATAACTCAGGCGAAAAGATCTATTTCTGGCATCTGACGGAAAGAAATAAACAAAATTGCATCGAATATATAAAGTAACAAATCGGCTGTTTATTTCAAGAACGACTTAACTCAAAATTCGTAACTTTTCAGGAGAAACTTTTAGTTTCGAAACACAATGAAAACAAACGGGAGCAAGAACGACACAAAGTGCTCTCTAGCGCTCAGTTTTGGAATCCTATCTGTTAAATTTTTATCAGAGATAGACACCAAGATTAGCTTTCATTTTCTACCCGTAAGTCAATAAGGGCGATTTTTTTAAAGTTATGTTGTTCTTGAAATAAAGAGGCGAAATGTCAGATAATATTATAGGACTGAAGGAATCATGGCGCCGTGGAATGATAAGTTTACATTTTCTGTTGGTGAATTGAATGTATTTTGAATATTTATAGTGCAGTGAAGTGTTTCTCAGTGTTGAAATGTGTTAAATACTGTGAACAAAAACTCTTTCTGATAGCAAATGTGCTATAAGTGCGTTTATTTTTAGCGTCAAGTTAGAATGAATAGGTGTTAGGTGTTGAGTTTGAAGGGTGATCGTTCGATTAACTCGATTGTGTGTTGTTTACACACTTACCTAAATTTAATTTCATTTTAATTTAACGCATAATTTGCATGTCGTTTGCATGAACTTTGACTGTACAAAATTTAATGTAGTTTGATAAGGTTTAGTTTAGGTTTGGGAAGGTGGATGAAGATAATAATTTATCCCCAACAAAACTTCAGATCCTCCTATATTAATTGAAAATCAGAACAAGGTGTTATTTTAGAACTAGACATGACTATAATTCGGAAATTAGGAATATTAATTCTACGAGTCACTTTAAACAAAAATGGACCTTTAGTAAAAATTATTAACCTATTAGTCACAAAAGTTGTCCTTCACAAGAATTTTGTAATTGGCAAAGCGGAAGATGTTCAAATCGAAATATCAAATCAGGGTTACCAACAGGTGGATAAAAAATATCTGGATGCAGGATTATTAGGTGAAGGACAAAATAATTCAAGATATAAGATTGAACTTAATACGGGCATCTCTTTTGCTAGAAAACAATTTACAATTCCACATGCATTCAAATAAAAGTTAGACAATTTATAAATACATTATTGGACTAAGACATAATTTCAAGATCCAGATCACCTTACAATTCTCCTGTTCTGTTTCTCCGGAAATTCCGAAGAAAACTAGATTTATGGAATTAAGAATGTCGATCCGACAGTGACAAATGGGATCCGTACCCTTCGCCACGCTCTCATCACCCTCTACACCTGGTGTCGAGAACATGGACTTACAGTTAACTGGAAGAAAAACAAGTATATAGTGTTCTCTGGCAAACGTTGAAACGTACACGAACCTCTGCCTCTTCCAGATGTAACGTTTTCTCCGGAGACTCACATCATGTACCTTGGAATAACACTGGATCATCGGCTCCACTGGAATCCATGCCTTGCTTCGATTGTTACCAAACTGGAACCTGTACTCAATTTACTCACAGGACTGAGCACCAAACAGTGGGGCATAGATATAAGGGCACAACTATGCATCTATCGTCAATGCCTGGAGGCAAAACTTCTTTACGGTAGTCCAGATTTATCGACTTTACCCAGAAGAGTTAGTGCAACATGCATCAAGCTGCAAGCCAGTGGACTCCGTATTTTATTACAACTTCGGAAAGCACCGACCATCGCACTTCTAGAAGAAGCAGGTATAGTTCCATATCAAATCAGTGCCTTCCATGTAGCTAAGGTATTCCTCTTGAAGCGTATGTCTATGACAACCTCACCGATCATTCCCAAAGCGCAATTATTATACTCCAGTAATCGCCGGAAACACTTACCTTAACGCCACCAACTTCCTTGGACTTACTTTGCCTACGTCAAACTTCAACAATGGTGCAACTATACTCATCGAGGACCTAAACTTCCTTATTATCAATCTCCCTACCAGACATCTTTAACTACCTGCCCGGTGGAATTTCCGTTCTGTACCCCTCATGGACAACGCACTTCCATGATAGCGCATTTATGGAAGGACTACATTACTCAGCACCACCCAGACTCTGTCTTCATATACACGGACGCCTCTAAGAAATACCGAGCAGGACGTACATATGTAGGTATTGTTGTCTACATTCCTCACATTAATATGCGCATAACTCAAACATTACCTGGCTACACGTCTATCTTCCTTGGAGAAGCAATGGCGGTTCGAACTGCACTCCTCCATATGCTCCGTCTACGCTTAATTAACACCTGCATATGTAGTGATAGTCAGAGTGTTCTTCGATGCCTCCAAACCGGTGCTCGCCAGGTGCAGAACAATTGGATTTTCCACATCTTTCAACAGGTACACCAACTACAAGAATGGGAAACCAGGTAACCTTTTTGTACAATTATTCGCACTGCAACATACCTGGCAACGAAACAGCTGATGAACTAAGTAAACGGGGGGCTTTTCTACAGCCTTCGAAACTTTTACCGGCCAGTAACTTCCTACCACAACTAAATGATCAACGACACCGAGAGTGGTATAATTTCCAACGGCAGACACGAGGAGGACCAGGTAAATATTACTGGCAGATTGAACCATCTCCTACTACCCATAAATGGCCTCATCACTCCTCCTGGACTCATGCACATCACATTTTATATGGTCACCTCCGACTGCATACCGCCCAAACTCCCCTACAAAAGTGCCGCCAGGGTCTTAGGAACACTCCCAACTGCTATTGCCTACAGGACCTTGGCACGCTAGAACATCTTACCTATTCTTGTCCTTTTATGACACCTTATCGTCTTTTATTTCTTAGCTCATTGCACGCTCTGCTTGGTTATGGTCCTTTTTCTATCAGCACCATACTTTCACTGAAAAACACCACAGTCATCTATCATATAAAACACAGTTCTGACCAGAGCAGAATGAAATATATTAAAAACTATACTTACTATTAAAAACTATATATATTAAAAACTTCTGCTCTGGTCAGAACTGTGTTTTATTTGTTACTCTACTTATCCAGAGCCATGGAGTTTGTTCATCTATCATCTACAGCTCCTCATTCTCAACCGTCTTGACCTCTAACCTGTCTTGTGGTCCCAGTAAAACACATGGACGCCATGCCCTAATATACCCTCGTTCTAGCAACTCGTTCAGCCTTGTACTACCATTGGTTTACTCAAGGGACTTCCTGAAACATGAAAGGGGAGGAACATGAATCCCCCCCCCCCAAAAGAAGAAGAATGTCCAACTCAAGTTACCTCCTATCAACGAAACATTATCAACAATGGTTAAACATTCGTACTACGGATATCGGGACATTTCTAATGCACTTTTCACATTAGAATTGGAACCAGAATAATGTAAATTCATATTATTTACGATTTTAAATAAGAGAAATTTGAATACAAACGAATGGCTCAAGGGTATATGAACTCTTCTTTCTACTTTACCACATTTTTATCAGTTGTTTTTGCTAACCTTGAATCTGACAATATTGCCCTGTATGTTCATCTGTTTCTTTTTGTGAATTCTGAAGAGAGATTTGTAGAGGTTTTGCAACAGGTATTGCATAGAAGTTCACAGTTTCTAATGAAATCAATTCTCACGTTGGAATACGAAATCTCGAGATTTGACTTTGAAGTGTTCAGATAGAATTTTGAAAATAATTGAAACTTATCCGCCACCTAAAAATACCAAACACCTATGTTCATATTTAGGACTTTATAATTATATTCCTAGGTTCTTGTACAACTATGCAGAAATAATGTTTCCTTTATATATGCTGTTACTTAACAGAATAAAATTCGAATGGATGGAACATCAAGAAATTTTCGAACTTTTGGAAAATAAATTGTTGGATGCATCAATTTTGCCCCGAATCATTGAAACAAATATTTAAGTGTGTACAGTGACGGTTCAAATACAGTCATCTTCTAAATTCTCCTCCAGACAGACGATGAAAATTCAGGTGAATTGTATGTTGTTTCCCAACAGAAGTTGAGAAAAACTTAGTATTTTGGAGATTTAATTTTTAGCGATAATAGCTGCATTTCGTTCGTTTCTTATTTTCTCCTTGGCAGACATTTCCACCTTATGCAGTCTCCAAATTCTTAATCTATCTGAAAACATAAGAATTTGCCTCCGAAATTTTTCAAGTGGTATATTTATACTTAAGAGATTACCAATTTAAACCAATCATAAGAGTGAGCTCAATATAGTCGGCGGATTTAGACGTTATACTCTACCTTCCATACAGCCTGAAGATCTTCCAGTAGAAAATATTGATGAAGACAAATGCTTAATTAAATTTCACCGAACAAGAGGATACTGTATAAGCCGTCTCCAGAAGCAAGACATTTTTTGGAATATTTACAAACTGGAGAAATTTCACCAAATACCAATGTAGAACGAATATCAAAATGCTACGAAGTAGTAAGTGGTAAAATTTTTTGATATATAAATTTGCAAATGTAACGAAACGTTTATTATGTATTCCATTCAAAAGAAAGTATTAGATTTAATTCACATGTCACCATTTGCCCCATTCATCAAGTTTAAACTTGGATATATAATCATGCTCTACATAGAATCTATTTTCCTCACATGAAAGCGTTCATCAGAAACAAAGTTATAAATTTCTCATCTTGTCGATTAAACAAGAAACTCGCCAAACCTCCAAAACTGTTACCACAGCCATATCCTCAATCACAACCTTTCTCTGTTATCCAAATTGACCAAGTTGGATCTTTATCTATGTCCGAGAAACATAACAAGTACATCCTAATTGCATGTGATCATGCAATCAGATATACAGGGTGAGGCAAAAAGACAATAACATTAAATAGGATTTACTCACGCGAAATTACAAGGCAAGAATTTGGTTACAGAGTTTCAGTTTTCACCCATTCCGCTCAATGCACTTATGGAGTCTGTCCATTTGTTGATTCTATGGCTTTCTGGGCCATTTAGGCAGGGATAGCAGCAATGACTTGAGTTATGCGATGTTTCAGGTCATCCAAGTTGTTAGGTTTGCTGGCATACACACAATCCGTGACTATGCCCTACGACCAAAAATCACATGGCGTCAGGTCGGGAGAACATGCGGCCATGGGAGAGGACCACCTCTAACAATCTAACGTTTACCGAACGTGTCGTTCGGGTAATCCCGAACTATCTGACTATAGTAGGCAAGGGCGTTGTCTTGCTGAAAATACCCTTGATATGGTCTTGAACGGGCCCCGTCCTTACAAACTTCTCGTAGATCCTACCAACTGTCAGGCGCGAAGGTGCATCCCGTCCGGTTCAGGTCGTGAATTTTTCTTGTACGATGCTTGGAGATTGAAAAACCTCCATTCAGGTAGCTATTTTCCTTTGTTCCTCAATGGAATATCGGATCGCCATGGTTTAATCTAAAAAACTAATGTTAACATTTTTGCCTCACCCTGTATAGTAACAAATGTGTTACTGGATTTAACAACAGATTCAATTGTTCATTCTTTGTAGCGGAAAGTGTGTCTCATGTATTGCTGCAGGAGAAGGTAATTTTGAACAATCTTTGTCTCTAGAAATGTTCAAATTGAACAGTTATGCTTACAAACAATATATCAACGTAATCATTCTCGAACAACAACAACAAAAGTTGAAGAACACAGATACTGTTTTCTATTGTCAGTTGTCACAGACGGACCATATGAACTGAAACAAACAATCAGATCTAAGTTATCAGCGTTTGTAGAATATTCAACATGTGATAATATTACGTAATTTTATCGGTAATCGAAATGAGGACTTCAGTGGTAACGGATCAAATATAAAATAATACATACCTTTCATTCACATGTTTCTTTATTTCTGGAACACAGGAACTAACAAAACAATATATATATATGTTGATTATGTTGATATATATAGTTGGTGATGGAAGTTAAATGTATCTATATATTTAAGTGGAAAACTCTATATACAGAGTATTCACTAATTAATGAATGCCCATCTTTCCCTTTCTCCGTCTCTCTCTCCCTCTCTCTCTCTCTCTCCTTATCTCTCTATCTATCTATAAATATATCAGGGCCCAAAATTTATGGTCGCTAGGTCGCTATTGGCGACTAAAAATTTAGAGCTGGCGACCAGTGTTCAGTAGTAATGGTTTCTGCCTAAACTCACAAGCAGGAGTTCCAGAGTATAAGACGAAAGTTGATCAAGAATGCGAAAATGTACATAACAGAACGGTTGCAATCTGTATCATCGGAGACAGCTCTGTTCCTTCATATATTTGACACTTTGGGTTGGTCTCCTAAAAGAAACATTCTTGAATTTGATGTGGAAGACATAAAACTGCTTCTTAAGTACTTGCAATCAGATTCACACAGTGAAAAAGTGGACCTTGTCTTAGCAGAATGGGTAGAATATAAACTTTTGTTTTCTTCACTGGCGTTGAATCAGACACTGAAAAAGATTTGCACTGAAACCTTCATTAGGAGACTCCTAAATTTGGTTGCAATTGTCACATTTTGAGCAGTTTTACCTGTGAATACTGCTTCATGGGAGAGAGGCTTCAGCAGTCTCTCAACAGTGTTAAGACTGCCTACAGTAATTCACTAAGACTGACACACTGGATGATTTGCTGACAATTTCCATCAATGGCCCTTCACTTAAGGACTTTGATCTGAAAACTGCAATCGACAACTGGTACATCAGTGCAGAGAGAGAGGGAGTGTTAAACAATCATGAAGGCTTAAAATAAGATATTTTTTTTTAAGCACGTAAGTTATATGAATTGTCCAATTCAAAATTGATTATTCTGAATCCAATTGTCTGCTTTTGAAATTTTATGCACCGATGTAGTATTTTTCTTTGTCAAACCAAAGGCCGAGAAGGGAGAGGCCTCTCATAACTTGTACGTGAGAGATACTGCCAACTATCATTTTTGGATTGGCGAGTGCGTCTGAGTTTGAAATTTTGTGCCATATATATATTAGGGTGTCCCTTATATAAGGTAATTTTGTGTTACGATGCGCGTCCCCACGAAACATATTCTATGTGGCCGTAGACACACATTAGTGAAATAGCAGCTCCCTACGAGAACGTTAACCCGTGCCAGTCATGAAATGACGTTTTTACATTATAACATAATTTAGAATGTCCGTAATAACGGAGAAACCAAAAAAGGCAGAGAAACGAAACTTTCTAAACGTGCGATTCAACTAGAGAAAGGAGGACATCTGCCTATGTATTGACGAACATGACCGGATGAACAGTGTTGCCAACGCACAAGAGAAAGTTATGTTTTTTTTTTTTTTTTTTTTTTTTGTAAATAGATTGACCTAAATTGAATATCATCTTTGAAAGCAACAATAAAAATAGAGACAAAAGAGATGATAAACTCAGATCAGTGTTGAACTTTTTGAGAAATGAAAGGGAAGCATATGTTAAATGCAAACGCCGTTGGCGCAGACAGGAAATGAGATACTAACGTTTTGTACATCTTAAATTAAATATTGACAAGAACTATTTACGCTGACTCCAAGTATAGAAGGGTCCATTGAAGAGTGTTGCCATAAACAGAGAAAAGTTGAGTTTTTAAAGGTACAATAACTCGGAAAAGGTCACTAGTGCAGTATGGTTTAAAACCTATAATGCAAGGCGGTAGAGTATGAGAAACAGTACTGTGGTTATGTGAAATCGATTAGTCACGTACTGACTGAGATATTTGGTATCTTATTAAAGCTTAGAAGTATGGTTTGTACAAGATGGCAACACTGCGTGGACCAACGGCGTTTGCATTTAACACATGTTTCACGTTATTTCTCCAAAAGTTTGCAACACTGATCTGAGTTTACCATCTTTTTTGTCTTTATTTTCATTGCTGTTTCCAATGATGCTATCCAATTTAGGTCATTCGATATACAAAACATAATTTTCTCTTGGGTTGGCAACTCTGTTCATTCGGTGATGTTTGTCAATACATAGACGGGTGTCCTTCTTTCTCTAGTTGCTTCGTGCAAAGTTTCGTTTCTGTGTCTTTTTTGGTTTCTCCATTATCATGGTTGGACATTCTAAATTATAAATGTGAAAATGTCATTTCATGATTTTGTCGTCAAGTCAGCACGTTTTAACGTTCTCGTAGGGAGCTGCTATTTAACTAATGCGTGTTTACGGTCACATAGAATATATTTCGCGGGTGAGCGTATCGTAACACGAAATTACCTTGGGATACCCTAATATGTAGGGGAAAGTCGGATAAAACCGGGACCTGGGTTTTCTGGCTATATTAGTACCACTATCTGTCATTCTCAGTCTAAGAGAAAGCTGAGTAAGTGGCTCC
The DNA here is from genome assembly GCF_964235325.1 of Thermobia domestica. Taxonomy (NCBI): domain Eukaryota; kingdom Metazoa; phylum Arthropoda; class Insecta; order Zygentoma; family Lepismatidae; genus Thermobia; species Thermobia domestica. The sequence goes on along the minus strand of NW_027656218.1, from coordinate 22,060 downwards.
TTTGTCGTTGGCGATGTGTTGAAGAATTTGTGTGGAAAAGTTTTGATTTGTCTCCCATTGATAATACACTGCTGTTCCTTACCACTGGAACTTATGTAAGTATACAACATATAATAATAACTGTTCCTGCTGTTATTTCATGTCTTGAATCAGGATTTCTGTGTTCTTTGAGAGGTGCTAGGCCTGTAGTTCTGAATAATGGCGTAGTAGGATAAAACCGGGACATCAACAGTCGAACAGAACGGGTAGTACAGTGTAAATCTGAGAAGGTTAGATAGTGTCTTAACTGTGAAGGATGGGCACACGAAGCTTGTAGCAATGTGGACGAATATGATGAAACTTTTATTTGTGATTTTTGTTCTTAGATTTAACAAAATCGTGACCTAAAGTTATTTTTCTATGTTATTGATCTAATATAGACTAGCCCTCTATATTTTCCGTACTTTTTAAGCTCACATATTTTTTTCAGTTGTATTGATTCTTACTGTACTAATTCTTCGAGAAATTACATATTTTTCTTGTATAAGAAAAGTTTTTTTTTTTAAATATAATTATTGTATATGTACCTGGTTTTGTCCAACCTGGTGGGACAAAACCGGGTTTTTACATAACCTTAAAAAAATGTTTTTGCTCTCGAAATTTACCAGCTTTTTCCACTGAAATAAACATTTTTGTGTCAATAACAAATCTATTTAGCATTTGAAAACTAATTCAAGCTATACTATCCATATAGATGATGAGGAACAAGGAAAAACATTTTGGAGCCCGGTTTTGTCCGACTTTCCCCTATAGCTGGAAACCAATACATTTTCCTCCTTTTTTGGCACGTATCGTCTCGCCAAAATTTTGGGGGCGGGCGTAATGTAAAGTTCCCAAAATTAAACAATTTCTTATTTTAATTTGGGCATTGTATAAAACACTAGTTATAAAAACTTGGTTGTTAAATGAAATAAAAGAGGTAAGGTAAACATCACGCCATAAATAAAGGAGGCACTCATACATGTAAATACATCGTAAGGAGTTTCATAAGAAGGTCTTAACTAAGCTATATGCTACAACTTAGAAGTACAAGGAAGTTAAGAGATTTCAGAAAACGAGGGATATTGGAGGTTACCAAGGATTAGGTTGGGAGCTGGAAGCTAGATCGGAGAGTGTGAAGTTGGTACAGCAAGAGTTCATTGTAGCAGGTTTACTCTGTAAGTATTACATTACATTTACAATGTTGGAATAGATATAGCTAATGGTTAATACCTTGTGCTATTATTATCCAGTAGGTTTTGTAAGACAAAGTAATTCGAATCCAATCAGGCTGTTGTGTGATGTCAGACGCATCTCAAATAATTCGAAACTATTATTTTATTTCTAATTTCTAGAAACTGTCTAATGACAACGCTCGAGTGGATATCTTTAACTGTGTTATAGATTTCTGAAGAGCTACGGTTTGTCCCTAGTGTTCAGAAATGCTTAGCTTTTAGCTAAACTAGATAGAAATTTGTAGCACACGTTAATATATTGTAATACTGAATTATTGTTGTTGCTATAAAAATGTCGTTTAAATGACAACCGTTCTTTTAACAAATGTATTAGAAAGCTAATTATTTAATTGCGACAAGTGAGTTCCATTTCACAGTGTAAAACTACGATATACTTCCAGACTATGAGAATTCAGTACTCAAATTTGAAGTAGTACGTCTATAACTTCCAGTTGCAACAGATTAGTAAGTTCAAAAATAGAACCTGTTCGTCGGTCGCTGAACCCATATTAAAAAGCCGTAATTCACCATCCCATACTGATCTTGTTCTATGACAATAAATGTGAAAGCGGAAATCCTTAATTTAAATCACTTCCCGATTGAATATATGATTTTGGGAAAGCTAAATCGATTGCAAAAAAGTCACTTCTCAATATCTTTTATCGTTATTGCTCTACGGAAATAACTATTGAAACCTCTGCGGGCTGTGATGGTATGTTCTCTTGATGACTCTGAAGCGTTTCCAGAAATCGCTTGTCGCTGTCAAGTACCAGTTTTGTTCTCTGACGATATACGTTGAAACCGGAAATGCCTAATTAGAACCATTTCTGGTTTGAATAGTGAGTTAATGAAGAAGACGGAACTTATTCTTGGGACAGTGAATCGATTGCACAAAACTGCATCTCGATATCTCTTACCGTTTTTGTTCTACGGTAACCAGTATTGAAACCGGAAGTAGTCCTAAATTCCAATCATTTTTGGTATAGTCTTGTGGGATGTGATATTTATAGTATGCTCTTTTGAGACCTGAATTATAGTAGAAAACATTTGTGGCTATCTATTACAATTTTTGTCCTATGGTGGTAAATCTTGAAACCAGAAATAGCTAATTTGAACAAATTTTGATTTGAATAGTGAGTTAATGAAGGAGATAGCACCTATTCTTGGGACCATGACATCTCGATATCTCTTACCGTCAGTGGCGTATTTACGATTTTGTTTCGGGAGGGACTTTGCTAACTTTCGGGGGGGGGGCTTTGACTAAAAATGTGAAAATTCTGCAAGATATTTCATATACTTTACTATAGTAAGTAAGGTTTCGGCGGGGGGGGGGGCTTAAGTCCGGAAGCCCCCTAAATACGCCACTGCTTACAGTTGTTGCTCTATGGAGATCAGTATTCAAACCGAAAGTAATATTAAATTTAAACCTTTTCTGATTTTGGGACAGTCGTGGTCCCCTGTAGAGTGTAGAGTGTTCGGGACAGTCATGGTACGTTGCCTTGACACAATGATCATTCGCAACAAACTGCTTCTCTCTATGTTTTACCGTTTTCGTTTTATGGCGATTAACATTGAAACCAGAAATGGCTAATTTGAACCACTTATTATTTGAATAGAAGGTTAACAGAGGTGATGGAACCTATTCTTGGGACGCTGAATTGATTGCAGAGAACGACATTTTATTTATCTCCTACCATATCCGCTCTTTGGAAACCAGTATTGAAACAAGAAGTAATAATAAATTTGAACCAATACCTTTTCCGTATAGTTTTCAGGATAATTATGGTACATTGCCTTGAGATACTAAATTATTTGCAAAAAGCTGCTTCTCGCTATCTGTTACCGTTTTCGTTTTATGATGATAAACATTGAAACCAGAAATGACTAATTTGAATCACTTCCGTTTTGAATAGAGAGTTAACGGAGGAGATGGAACCTATCTTTGGAACTCTGAAGCGATTACAAAAATAAAAATTAAAAAAAAAATCTGGATACCTGTTACCATTTATGTTCTGATACCTGTCGACAAACGGAAAGACGAAGCCGTTCTATAAGACTTCCGATATTTGTGTATAGTATAGTTAGTAAATCTAATAATAATCTAATCAGCCATGCTGTACTGTCATCTTGCAAACATCAATGAAATACCTAGACCAGGGGTTTTCAAACTTTTTGCAGTTGAGGCTCCCCTCAACCACCAAAATCTGTCACTCCTGTCAAAAATGAAATGTGTCAACAACACAGATACACGTTTTACTAAAAGAAAGCGTATCACTATGATACACTATGTTTCATTTATTAATCACTAATGGAAATATCTCATTAATACAGGTGATCTACATTGTACACACTGACTACATCTTTTAATGTTATTAGCCGGTGTAAATAATTATAAATTGTGGTAAATCAGATATTTATGTTAAAACTGAAAAATACGAGCAGAGAGGGAATTAAAATAATAAAATCCGGCAAAGTCAATGGGATGTATGAGCTTGTTTTGAGTCACACAATTTATTAAATCTCTGCACATTTTTGAAATGGCAAGACGCAGATCTTTTTTACAAAGTCCTCTCGCCTCCCCAGGGAGGCGCGCCCCACAGTTTAAAAACCCCCTGACCTAGACAGTACATAGTTCAATATGAGTTTCATTTTAATAGATGACGTGATTATTGTTGAGTTGATTTTGAGTTTAACGTCCTGTTCAGCAGCGAGACTACATGAGACGTGGACCTACTGATTAACGTGGACCTACTGATTAACGTAGACTCCGAGCCACTTGAGCTCCCGCCGGGAATTCAACCCAGTCTCCCGCTGTACAACATCAATATTTAAGTTTATTTAAAAAAAAGTAGTTTATAGCGATTTTCTCGGAAACTACGCATGAAGATTTAGATTTCCACATATTTTGTTCGTCTCAATGAAAACTCTGTATGATATGCGTCTCATCTCCTTGGATAAGTTTTCTTCCGTAAATGTTAATAATATTGTAAAATTTATTTGGGTTTGCACTCTTTACAATCAGTTATACGAACGAGTCCAACATCATTTCTAATGTAAAATATTTTAAGTTGAGAACGTGAGTTTTTTTTGTTTACTTCTATTGTTATTTTGCTTATACGTAATTACCCGGTTAGTTTTCATTTGACACGTTTCTTTGCATGAACGTTTAGTTTCTACGCATCATGATAATGGATGCATAATTTTGTTAGATAATGAACAAGATTGAACTATGGACGGTTTGTGATTATCAGCACTGTATATACGTAGGAAAATTAAAAAGAAATTAAAATTTTAAAAATAACTTGGATTTCCAAGAACGATTTTCTCATTGACGACAGTATTAGGGTCTACAACGATTGGAAAGGGGACAAAATCCCCTGTTGAACCATATGTTAGATGTTAACTTGAAACAGACCTAAAAACATAATGTAATTGCAATGTCTAAGTGGAAACTATTTTTGCACGATATAAATCCAAATTTATTTTTCCACCACACTTCTATTGTGAAGTTTCAATCGAAAACATTATGCCGGGCACTGCGTCTATAATTCAGATCTTCCTCCATATTTATCACTACTTCTTGACCTTACTGTTCGAAACAATGTAACATATTTGTAATATTTGAATTCAATAAAAAGATCAAAATATATATTGTAAGTTTTTTTTTTTTTTTCAGAAATGAACGTCACATACGCTCATATCTGTTTAAAATTAAGTGTTTCAAGCATTAGCTACAGACGTAAAATCACAGATGACAATTGTTACTTTTGCAGCAAATGGAACAACTTCGAAAATCATCAATCAAAATGACTTAGTTGTAATATATGTTATACATCATCGTGGTTCTTATGTATTTACTTCAAACAATTTTACGTACTCATTATAAGTATTTATTCAATAATTTAATTGAAGTATTGTAGAATAAATACCGACAATCAATACAAAGTTTCACAAGAGGAAAACTACATCGGTAATGACACTGTATCTGGTTTTAAACCTATCCTCCCACAAAATCAACCCCTAGTTTTGGAGCCTCTAGTGCATTTTGATTTTGAGGGTATTCTTTAGTTCTAATGTGTGCAGTGGCGTACGCAAGGCTGGCTTCGGGGTTAGAAATAAAGAATATTATTTTACAATACCCCTCTCTCGTCTTCTGGTCCTGTAGAAAGAATGTTCTCTTATGCCATGATGCTAACTAAATCTTCCAAAGTCGTATAAACTTTCAGACAAATTATTTGAACATGTGGTACTTAATTATTTACTTAATTATAAAAGAATTTTAGCAAGAACTGTACAGGGACTAAAATGTGCACAACTTCGTGATTATTTATCCTATTTTGTATGCTACTGGTATCATTACTCATCGTTTGTCTCAGCTTATGTGTTTCTACTTGACACATTTCAGGAATGTACAATTGTCAATTGGAAATACTATTTCCTTGACAAAGTACGTGAAGTATGAGAAATTGTTTCTCTATAAAATATTGCTTGTTTTGTGTTCTACTAAACGACATTAAAAGTATCTTCTTATGTTCAACCATAAGGAAGATATTGCTATTTTGTTCATCTGCTACTTTTGGTGGTCATTTTCCAATATGACAGACGAAGTCAGCTGGGATTTCAGGGAACTTTTAGTATGTTGTTTAAAACATCATTCCCAATAGTCAAATCGATTTTCAGCTTGTTACTAACTTAATCCTTACCTTTTTTTTTTTTGGCAATATGACTGCGCTAAAAACTAGAAAATTGTAATTTGGACAGTTCATGGGATTTTTGACGTAAGGTCTGGACTTTTAGAAATTTCTACGTGGAAGGGGTTTATTTGGGGGTTGGAGTTATTATAATATGTCCATATCTCGGAATGCCTTAAGTTTAGAGATAAGAAAGTTAGTATTTGGACTTTTCATTTTAAATAATTAAACATGTGTTTTCAGCGTTGTTTGATAGGGATCTTAATCTCGGATTTATATCAGCTCCCCCCCCCCCCGAAAAAACAATTGCTAAGAGCACCATGGGTTCCGTTTTTTCTCCCAAATATAAGTTAATATCATTTGTGCTATATCCTAACTATATAAAAAACTACATGAACTCACAAAGTAAAGGGTCATTTCCGGTTGGCGAGGAAAGTTGAAATTCGGCATGATTGTAGCTTTCCGAGACTAACCCACAGGAAAATTGCCGAAAAAGAATATTTTTAATTTTAGGGGATCTAAAGGGAGAATAAAGAAATTCCCCCATGCTATTTAAATGGGTGTTTTTGACCTATAATCTCATACTTTAGATACTTGGAATTAAAACTTGAAATTCGGTATGCTTCTGCGTTTTCGTTAGCGTTAAAGAAGTAAATGAGCAAAAATTAAAAAAAAAATCCAAGTTTAGAGTATTTTTATGGACAACTGAAAAATCTTTCCCATGTTATTTATATGGAAATCTTATACACCCCAAAATGTTTAGGCACTTCCTGCAGGATTAGAATGATGAAATTTGGCATGATTGTAGACTTCCGGGACTAACCCATAGGCAAATTGCCAAAAGTGAATATTTTTAGTTTAAAAAATATAGCTTTTATTATGTATTGAAATTCAAGTGATAGGAATAGTCTACTCTGTATCATTCACTTTTGATCAGTGTTGACCTATTATTTAATTAATTCTGGCCAGGGCCGCACCCATGGGGTGGGGTCCACCGAATCCAGACGACCCAAAACTTCCTAACTCAACATATAGCCTATTTGTACACTTTCTCAATAAAACTATAATTGTTTGACAGGGAAATGATTGATGTAGCATGAAAATTTGATCTTACACTTCATATGTACTCTTATAAAAGCAATCTAAGTACTATTTTCATTTTTTTCCGGCGGAAGTATTTTACAATTATTTATCGCATTTACTGGTGTAGAATACTGTAATACCCGTTCAATACTCCATAGACGTAGTGGCTTATAGCATTGGACCCTCCCATCCAAAGCTTGGATCCTTCCAACAAACATTTCTGGGGATTCTGACATTAAAAAAAAATGCATAACTATGATCATGCTGTATATATTCATGAGATATCCCGGTTGATTAGTTCGAAAACCTGGGAGCCTTACCTATAAGGAAAGAAAAATGAGATGGAAATTCGAAGTGTACACTGAGAAAAAAAATGTAGGTGGCGTACTTAAAAAGATAGGTTACATGCGTAATTCCTGTAGTTTTTGGACTTAACGTACAGGAGACGTATAACTGAAAACGCATGTTTTATAATACTTTCTGTATACGTGTCCCATCTACACGTACTTTCCGTATGAAACAATGTAGGCGGTCAGGACCTTACATACAAATGGACGTATATAACATATAGCTGACGAAGGTAACATGAGTATATGCATGTGATATACGGAAAACTGTTAGATGTCAGACATCCTGCAACGGCATGACGTAACATCTAAGGGCAGTGCCTATGTAGCATACGGGTAACATGGTCCGTACTGATTTCTATAGTAAGCAAGAGGATATCGTATATTTGTACAATATACCACTGTCCGAAGAACGGATTTTTCTCTGTGTAGGGAATGAAAAATAGGAACTACAATTATTATAAGACGACCAAATGAAATTTAATATTTGCACTTTTAATTTACAACCAAAACAATCAAAAATGTGATTAAGCGGTTTTTTTTTTAATATTTGATCTGTAACGGAATAAAAGGGGGTGGGTTCACTAAGATGTCCATATGTCGAAATTCCTTAGGTTTTCTAACAATTAAATTGCTAACTTCAACTGTTTTGGACAGTTAGTTACATATTTGCCCTAAGTTCGTCAAGGATAGAATTATTAAACTGCTTGAGACGTAATTTAATCGATGAATGTTCAATGATAACTCACAGAATAAAATAGATTTAAACTTCTGTATTTTCGAATAGTTTTCGACATTTACCTTATTTTCACAAAATTTCTTCTTTATAAATTGAATCTATATCCATTCATAGTGGCTTCTTTAAGTATTATATCTTAACTGCATAGGAAAATTTGTCTGGCCACAAAACTTACCAACGTAAATGTGCAGGTCTGGCCATAAAAGAAACTGATATTTTCCGTACCGGACCGTTGTCCATAACATTTACATATTTATACAAACTATCGTTACAGTTTACAGAAATGAAGGTAGATATTTTGACTTTTCATTCGATACTTGATCTCAAGGGAAAAATTTAGTTTGGTTTCGGTTTTGAGCACTAGGGATGCGCACGAGACAAGATTTGAGGCTGTCTCGTCTCGAAAATGTGTTGCAAAAGTGATGTCTCGTCTCGAAAATGTGTTGCAAAAGTGATGTCTCGACTCGAAAAACGTATATTTTTCTATTGGAAGACCTGTGTCTCGACTCGAATTTTCTCAGGAAAATACTGTCTCGACTCGATTCGTGCGCATCCCTATTGAGCACGGGTAAAAGTGAGGGGGAACGCGCAGGCTACGCCATTCCCCCACTTCCAATATATATATATATATATATATATATATATATATATATATATATATATATATTGCGTCCTCCACTTCTTAAAAATACAATGGGCAAAGATAGGCATGAGGGACGGTGTGTTGTCATGCGTCCCCCTACCTTTTCAGATCTATTTTTACCCTTGTTTTTTTTGTTTTTCGTCCCTTTCAGCAGTGAGGCTCTATGAGACATGGACTTACAGTTTAACGTGGTATCTGAGCTACATAAGCTCCCGGAAATTGAACCCGAGTCTCCTACGACTAGAGGGAAAGAAAGAGCAATGGGATGGGAAACATCCTCATACGAGGTATTCGAATCTCGTGTGAGACTTTGAGTTCAGACGAATATATGAAGACAGAAGAACGAATGTAAAAATATTGCCTGTGGGAACATGTGGAAGCCTTTACTAGTCTAAATAATACACAAAACATCATTGTTTAGTTCTAGTGCACTGATAACGAGATAACACACACACACCTACACACAAATATTGGTGCAAAAATTTTAAGAGTTAGGAAATGATCTATATTATCTTTATATTACTTGCATTAGGAGTCAATAACGTCACTTTGTGAATTGTGATTCAACGATTTACTTAAATTTGTCATTATTAATTTTCTGACCTCTTTAATACCTATTTCCTTTCGTTTTGTAATTATATATAATTATAGTTTTAATCTAATGATTTTCCTCATAGGCTCAGAATATCCGATTAATCTATTAAGAAAAGTAATCTTTGAAGCAGACAAGACGAGAGGTTCAAAGTTGATGGAACGTCGGGCGTATGAATCACCAAAAGTCAACATAACCAATCAAAACGTGACTTTGTTATGATTAACACGAGGTGATAAGAAAGAGAATGCTATATTTATAGGAAATTAGCTCTTGACTTTTATGATATTCATTCATAAAATGAAAAAATTATGGTTCAATGAGATAAGATTTAAGAATCTCATTTCATTTTACTCCGTTTAATTACTATTATGTGTACATTAGACAAAACAATGTTATCAAGACATTGAAGGGAATATCTCACGACTAACTCAGTTACATTAAAAAAAAGTCATTTACAAGGAAAGTTCAATACCGCAGAAACGAAACTTCGCCAGATAGAGTAACTGAGAAAAGAAAATCAGGCACTTTCCCAAATAATAGTTTCTTCAAAATGATAATACCGAAAAGCTCCAGTTTCTGTACTCTCTCGATTTAACTGTTAAGTTTCATCGTGTTGTCGTTAAGTACTCTGCCTTTTGGCAGCTTCTGGGATTAATGAGGCTTTTTTTTTTTTAATTTTAGATTTAGAACTGGAAATATTTCATTCACATTTTTGGATCTACAGTTTCTCCTTTTAACACTCAATATTTTCTTCCATTTTTCAAATCATCGATCACTTGTGTTCTTCCTCTTCCTATTTCTCACTTTCCTTCCATCTTTCCTTCTATGGCGTTATGAAGAAGCGAATTTATTCGTAAGATGTGTCCAATACAATTGGCCCTCCTACGAAGGATGCTGGCTAGAAGTGTCTTCTTCTCTCCTATCCGTTTAAAAAACATAATCGTTTGTTTCTGTCTCTTTCCATTTTATCTTCTCCATTTTCGTGCAACATCACATTTCGAAGCTCTCTAAATATTTCTTCTCCAACTCCCGTAATGTCCAAGTCTCTGAACCATACAGTCCAATGCTTCATATATAGTACTTGACCAACTTCTTCCCAAGTCCAATGTTGAGCCTACTAGTTAAGAGAGATCTTTTCTTGAATGATTCTTTGGCTATGGCAATTTTTGACCTGATCTCTCGTGTACCTATATGATTTTTTAAGAGGACACGGTCACTGAAAACTGTAGCTCAGAGGTAGAGTATTAATTCCCGTTGCTAAGAGTTCATTTGTTGCCAGGTTGTATGTTTCTAAGGGCCATCATCACTTGTAAGTTTCCGCTGTTTCAATTTATTTTTGTAGTGGTTATACTGAGGACTGAATGCCAGAGTTGCCTAAACGCCAAAATAGAAATTTCTCAAATAGTTCCAAGTATCGCCTCTTACATAGCATTCTTTATGGAGGGAGATATTAACCTACCGGGATACATAACTCATTCGGTGCTACCTCTAGCAGTGATTGCTTGCATTTATCCAAAAGCTGGAGTATTATTTAGCGCAAGAGACGCGTATATCACATCTAATATGAAGTTATGAACATGACACATGGGCTACTCTGGCATTCAACTTCACATTTACGAGGTGATAATTCAATACTAGTAGAGGTCTAAAACTTTCTACAGATACTTCAATCCAGCGACAATACAATACAATACAATATATATATATTTCATATAAATTTCGCTCTAGTTTATCGTTTTACTGTGGAATTAACAAAATCATTTTCATAATAAGAGCAAAGAGAATATTGCTTACCACAATACAATTAAAATATTGCATAAAGATTAAAAAGAAGCATTCCTATTGCTGCATACTGGTTTGATCATCTTCAAAGCACTCCCCTTGGGAAAGTATACATTGATGCCAGCGTTTACTTCACCCTTCGAATCATTTTTGGAGCTCTGTTTCTGGAATGGCCTTGAAAGCTGCCATTTACATGAACATCAAATAATACAAAAATAATAGCTTTTTGTATATCATCATTAATAAGTATGATATTGAAAAAGTAAAAAATGTAAAGAGCATTATATTTTTGAAAACTACCTTCACATTCTGTCTTTGTCTAAGGTGGTAGGTGACACAGAATATGTCTATATAAATCATTTTATTAAATGTTAAATTCGCAACACTTAACGGAGAATTGGAATTATACAGTCCATGAAGTGACCTCACATATTTCCGAGAAAAAACACAATAGCTTAATTTCACATGAATATTTATTTCTAAACTGATTTATTTTCAGCCAAATGCTACTTGGATCAAACTCAATTTTTAATCTTTTCAGCACTGCTTTTCTTTTTGCCATTTCAGTGCAAAACATTCGAGTGTTATAAAATGAATATAGCTATATTTCTGTGTCATTGAAACAACTATGAAAAGACAGAACGATAGGAGAAATAGTTCTACTAAACTATCGTGGTTTTATTAGTGATCCTCTTTTATTCGTCACTGAGATTTAATTGTTTATATATAACTAGCAGCGTTCACCCCGCTTCGCTGCGGTCACCCCGGAACGCAATAAACTTTGTTACTTAGATAATTTTTACTTTTTCGCTTTCAAGTGATATGATAAAAACCATAGAAGATTGCAGTAAATGTTAACATTATATCGCCTGTCATTTATGTTAACCCGCCCCGCTTCGCTGCGGTCACCCCGGAAGTTTTCGCTTTCAAGTGATATGATAAAAACCATAGTATATTGCAGTAAATGTTAACATTATATCGCCTGTCATTTATGTTAACCCGCCGAGTTACACGGTCATGCGGGTTGCATATAAATACGTTTATTTTTACCTATGATGAACTAACAAAGGATTTGTACGTTATGGACACTTGAATGGTCAATTATCTCAAGACACTGGTAATTAAAAATTAAAGTGATATGATAAAAACCATCTAGGGTCCAAATCCTAATAACCCCCCAAAAATAAAAGAAATTGGTTCAGCCGTATTAGCGTGATGAGGTAACAAAGGATTTGTGCGTTCTCTTTTATATATATAGATAAGATCGAAAGAGAACTATTCTACCATTAATGAAAGATGATGATATTATGTATTCTGTTGCGAAAATAACTTACTTCAGTAATAAATTATGATCATAGATATACCAAGTTTATTCAAAAAAGTTTCCGATTTATATTCATTTTTTTAAAAAGAAATGTGTATTCAAATATAACAATCTTAGTTTAGTGTTCATAATATTGTCTTTATATTTATTTCGTTTTAAACATTTAAATTTAAGTATGTCAAGAATAGACTATATAAAGAAAAAAACATTAAACTTATAGCCTTATTATTGAACTTCATTAATATTCATCTCGAAATCATCCTAATGGGACATATCCCTGTCTCACCTCGAGTTCATCTTCTGTGAATAATAAAAACTAGGAGCAATACGGTACTATGAGATAATTTTTAACCTTTTTTTTTTTTTTTTACATCTCTTCAATAACTTACGTTTAAGTTCATTCTTATTTGAACTTTGTTGATAGAAGAAATGCGGGACCTTTCCCTATATTATAATTTTCAGAGGAGAAAATGAAACAATTATTTATGGAAATTTCATTACTTAATCCTCATTTATCTGGAAATCATCCAAATAAATCACAGTTAAATTCCTCAACAGCACAAGATGTGCTAGGCATAGTGATGTGAGCTGGAAAATTTTCCGCTATATTTTTCCGGAAAATTTTGAGTTCTAAAAAAATATTAGTAATCAAGTAACAATTCCTCAGCAATCATAAAATTGGTTGAATTCGTGTACAGAAATATAAAAATGTGAAAGATCGTTTAAAGAATCTGAAAATTTTCATGGCTCACACAATTTTCAGTACTATGTAGGAACAAGTTAAACCATTTTTCATGAATCGAAATATTTTCTGTCATGTGGAAAAATTGAAGAACTTTTTTATGAGTCGGAAAATTTTCATCATTTTGAAGCAAAAAGTAAAACAACTTTTTGTGCATCGGAAAGTTTTATTGCTCTGTAGAAACAAGTGAAAGGAATTTTCATAGATCGGAAAATTTTCATCACGATGTAGAAACAAGTGGAAAAAACTTTTCGTAAGCCGGAAAATTTTGGATATTGTGTATAGTCGTGTTAGGTGGAAAATTTTCCACTATATTTAACTGCACATTCAGCTACAAAATTGAATTTCTGTAGAGGAAAGTTAGTCAACAACAAATTATAATTTTCCAATTAGGGAACCGAAAATTTTCTAATATTTCAAATTGGGAAGTAAATTTTACACAGTATTTCTCTCTCTCTCTCTCTTCATCTGCGAGCTCCTTCGTTGCTAAGCAGTTAGCATACGCGCCTTTGGCATGGAAGACCTGGCTCCGATTCCCAGCGGGAGCTCATGTAGTTCGGATTTCACGTTAATCAGTTGGTCCCGTCTTATATAGTCTCGCTGCTGAAAGGGACGTTAAACTCAAAATCAACTCAATTTAACTCCTCTCTCTCTCTCTCTCTGTATATATATATATATATATATATATATATATATATATATATATATATATATATATATATGCAAAGGGCAGAGAACATGAGTTCGTAGAGTACAAATATCCCATTCTATTATTTAAAATTTCAATTTATTAAAAGTCATGAATGTTTTCCGATTCATAAAAACATACTCCACTTATTCCTACATCGTTGTTTAGCCGTAAAATTTATTGCTAATAAATATTATCTTAAAAACTTTTCACGAAGTGAAAATTTAACAATTCTTCATTTCAAGAATGTTTCAAAAACTTCAATGCGTTCTTCCCTCAGAATCCACCTTTGATCTTACAATATTAGATTTCGTCAGTTTAATACGCATAAGACGGTTTTTTCATAGCTTTACTACTTTTATAGATTTACATTCTGCAACATTATAAATAAGTAGATATAATAGAGAGAGAAAAAATAAACACTATGTAAATTTTTACTTCCCAACTTGAAATATTAGAAAAAATTTTCTGGTTCCCGAAATCTAATTGGAAAATTATAATTTGTTGCTGTCTATTTTTCCTCTATAGGAATTGTATATCTCAATGTGCAGTTAAATATAGTGGAAAATTTTCCACCTAACATCACTATACATAATATCCAAAACTGTCTGGATTATGAAAAGCGTTTTCACTTGTTTCTACATCGTGATGAAAATTCTCCGATTCATGAAAATTCCTTACATTTGTTTCTACAGAGCAATAAAACTTTCCGATTCACAAAAAGTTGTTTTACTTTTTGCTTCAAAATAATGAAAATTTTCCGACTCATAAAAAGTTCTTCAATTTTTTCATACAGGACACAAAATATTTCGATTTATGAAACATTGTTTCACTTATTCCTACATAGTACTGAAAATTGTCTGAGCCATGAAAATTGTCAGATTCTTTAAACGATCTTTCAATTTTTAACATTTCTATACATAAATTAAATCAATTTTATGAATACTGAGGAATTGTTACTTGATCACTGATATTTGCTAAGAACGGAAAATTTTCCGACAAAAATATAGAAGAAAATTTTCCACCTCACATCACGGCTAAACAACGATGTAGGAATACATGGAGTATGTTTTTATGAATCGAAAAAATTTCCGTTTCAAAATTTTCCGGAGAATTTTCCTCACTGTACAGGACAGACAATTCTTCGATTCATGAAAAATTGTCTCACTTGTTCCTACATAGTACTGAAAATTGTCTGAGCCATGAAAATTTTCAGATTCTTTAAACGATCTTTCACTTTTTAACATTTCTATACATGATTTCAATCAATTTTATGAATACTGAGGAACTGTTACTTGATCACTGATATTTGTTAAGAACGGAAAAATTTCCGGAAAAATATAGAAAATTTTTCACCTCACATCACGGCTAAACAACGATGTAGGAATACAAGGAGTATGTTTTTATGAATCGGAAAACTTTCCGTTTGAAAATTTTCCGAAAAATTTTCATCACTGTACAGGACAGACAATTCTTCGATTCCTGAAAAAATTTTCACATGTTCCTACATACTACTGAAAATTGTCTGATCCATGAAAATTTTCAGATTCTTTAAACGATCTTTCAATTTCTAACATTTCTATACATGAATTTAATCAATTTATGAATACTGAGGAATTGTTACTTGATCACTGATATTTGTTAATAACGGAAAATTTTCCGGAAAATATAGAAGAAAAATTTCCACCTCCCATCACGGCTATACAACGATGTAGGAATACATGGAGTATGTTTTTATGAATCGGAAAATTTTCCGAAAAATTTTCATCACTGGCTAGGCATGTGCCATTTAGGTGTCTCAGCTACTTTGTAGGTACCCGACACTTAGCACATATGATATACACGTGCTAAGTATGTACTTCATCTACCTACAGTTTTAGGTACTTGTTACATCTAATTGATATTTGCAACTATATACCACAAATATAGCATTTATATACCTGGCTCAGTTTCGCACTCTAGCAGTCATTTGTTTTTATGTCGTCAATTGGGACATATATCTGTCATGTTCTAGGTACGTCCTTTAGGTAGATACTGTTTCAGATAACCAAACAGCACAAGATGTGCTGGGCATGCTCCATTTAGGTGTTCTAAATTCATTTCCCACATTTGATGCATTTGTTGTTTTTTTTTTCTAAGCGATTGTGTACTAGAAGCAATAAACGCATCAACTTTATTAGATGGCAACTGTCGCCGATCATTTGAAAGTGAATATGGAAGAAACATGAAATAAAGTAAGTGGACACTCGTCAATTTGTTATAAAATTACATGGTGAGCAGATTTTATCTGATCGAAACGGTTATAGTCGAATATATGCGAATAAAGGAACACTCTGATTAGCAGGATGCAAAAGACCTCAATAATTTATCCCTCTACAAGCTACGTTCTCTTTAACGCCTCTTAAAGTTAGGCTAAGTTGGAAGAGCACGCGGCTAGTAATCCAAAGGTTGATGGTTGGCGCCCCACCTAGGGTAGCCCTACACTTTTTACTTGTTTAAAGTGTTGCTTAGACTCGCCTTAATGTAAACACATTACGCATATAGGCGATTTAACATATTTTGGGGGAGTAATTTTGTGGTTCATTGACGCTTACGGCATGGGGAACATACCTAGAACATACTAGGTACGTTCCCCAAGTACATGTCAGGCATGTGCCTAGGGGCGGACATAGACTGCGACTATAACTTGCCATCCATGTGATTTCTTTCTCAGAAGTATATAAGGCACATACTGGACACATTCCCATGTACCTGAGGGAACATGATAGGCTTATGCCTGCTATGTAATTGTGCTGTTAGGGTTCCTGGAGCAGAAACCCTTACAAGCCAGCTTGTGGAACTCATGCCGCCTTTGTAATTATGTATGTTGAGCACATCGGGCTCTGTTCGCCATTAATTCTGGTTTTCTAGACCGAAGTTCGCTATTTCTTTCTTTCAGGTAGTTCCTCCAGTTGTTTCCACGACTACAGCACCAACATCATCTGATGAGTACGAAGGGTCATCCACCTTTCCTCAGACCAGACCCGACATTATTTGACTTCGCTAGTCTTATGAGAACTTATATTCCTGTGTGGATAGGGCGTCGGCACACCCAGTGTTGGGCAAATTTCAATTGAATTAGCAATTAACAATTAATGTGTAAATTTAATTGTTGGTTGCAATTAATGATTGAAGTAATGTTCAATTATTCAATGGGCATGAAATAATGTTCAATGGGAATTGAATTAAGTAATGTTTAATTGTTAATTGCAGTTGGCCATTAATAAATGATTTGATTGATTTATTTATTTTGAGTTTTACGTCCCGTTCAGCAGCGAGGCTATATGAGACGTGGACCTACTGATTAACGTGGAATCCGAACCACATGAGCTCCCGCCGGGAATCGAACCCGGGTCTCCCACGTCAAAGGCGCATACGCCAACCGCTTAGCCACGGAGGAGCTCCCATTAATAAATGAGAATCAATTGAAGGTAATTGCAATTAAATTCAGTTAGTCAATTGCAATTGAACGTAATTGACAATTAATTCAATTGCAATTAATTTTTACAGGAATAACTTTCAATTGATTGATTAATGGCAATTGATTTTGTTCAACACTGGCACGCACAACGTACAAAACTGCGTGATTGAGAAATGTTACAATAATGTTCTTTCAGTGTATGCTGTACACTCATCCCTCGTTTTAGCGGAATGAAAGAGCAAAATAACGATGCGATGTTGCCAAATGGCCAAGGTTCTGACACCAAGTCTCCAATAACTAATATTCACAATTACATTACGAAATAAAAAATAAAAATATAGTATTGTACTTTTAATTAAGTACACTATCCAATCTGACAGTGTAAAATACTTGATACACTATAATACAGTGAATTCAACATTTTTAGTTTAAAATCAGGACTTTCAGACCGAATCAGCTGCTCCAGATCTTGTCCGTTGCTTCCGAAATCCTTTAAATAACCATAACGTAAAGCTCCATGTCCGTAAAACATAAGAAGTAAATGTATTTAGCTAAATCTAGTTCTAAACGATGGATTCAATAAATTGAAACTTCAGTCAGAAAGGAAATGTCCATTGATAAAGTATTAGATAGAAATAAGTCATTTTAATTTTCCATAATTAAATTACATTTGTTGTATATCAATTTACATACGAGCCTTGGAAAGAGAACATTATGCTGACTAGAAGATAATAATACGATACAAATAATATACAAGAAACAACAATATGTACTTATATTTTAATAATCTTTCAAGCATATATTCATAAGCTTACACACACTATACAATCAGACACTCAAAAAGACACAAGCATACTCCAATACACCTGTATATTTCATACATTATTTGTTTCTTTCAAAGTTGGCGGGTCCTGTTTCCACTGGTTGGGTATTGCAGGAATATCAACTTTACGTAAATGTGCAGGCAACTGTTTTCTCAGAGTTCCATTCAACGACACATTGCTCCATCGTTGTGGTATTTCGTTCAGAATCGTAGCTGTGGTATGAACAGGACGGAAAGTATTTAGAGAGCGACGAACCGGACTTCGAATCACTCCTGGTGATTCCGGTTCATCGTTATCAATAATGACGTCACATGAGGTAATACTACCATTTTCATTTCCATTTCGTTCATTCTCTGTTTTAATGTCTATGGGTACAATTGTGTTGTGACCATGTTTCCTGTGGATTCCAATATCAGGTACATCTTCGGATTGCGGTTTGCTCTCGGGTCCTGAAGAAGATAATAAATTGCATATATTTGCGTGCTAGGTAATGATATTTGAGATTCAAAATGGAACTTCGTGCAAACTCAGCTTCGTGATAGAGTGTTGTGTAAGTTAATTTGCGAACAGTGTCTAAAGACTAAAGTGAACACACAGAGTACCAAACACCCCACTCAACGTTCAAGACACCCCACAACCCCTGTAATGAAACACATTTTAAATTCAAGTTAATAAAAATTCCTATTTTCGTAAAAGTTTAAAGAATTATAAATCCAACATAGGTTATCCTCGTTTCACGACTTCGCAAACTGGGTGATTAAACAATCATCGACACACTATGTGTTGAATATGGGGCGTGTAAGGTTTCCGAGAAGAAACAAACAAGAAACTGCTACTATTTTGTACTAGTTTATAGTATTGTATGGCAGACGCCAAGAATGTAGAAACACGACAGGATTAGTTAATATTTTGACCGTATTTGCTATGGCTGACTTCATCCTTCTTTGTAATTATAAACAAAACTTTGTTGGTGTTTGTGCAGAGTGTAAGTTTATTATTTGGACGTTAGATATATCAGTGAAAAAAAGTTTATAGCTGATTTTTGTGCTGCATAGTTTTTTGATAGTTCTCGATACAAGGCTTTCAGCATAAGAGAATCAAGTCCAAATTACCACAGTTGGAGGAAAAAGAAACAAAGTTTGTATGGTATGCTTATACATATGGAAGATTTAACACTGCTTTTTTCTTACATTATAAGGTTTATTTACAAAATCCGGACATGACTTTTTTTAAACTCTGAAAAGGAGTTTCAGAGAGAGACTTTAAAAACGAAATACGGCTATGTACAACGTGATCAACACACCCCATATGCTATTTTATTGTCACAGATTGTAAATGCAACGAAAAAAATATGATTCAGTGATCAGTGACGGATACTAAACTGAGCCGTACATCATGGACGTCGACTGTTGGATCAAGGTCTGAAGTCAGAATGGTACAATTTACTTATTTATTTCTTTTTGAGTATTACGCCCCATCTACCTTTTAGGCTAAAGGATACATTCGGCAGTGAACAACGAAAGACAACACATAATATCTACACTAAATGTGAGGTTTAAAATAAGCGATAAAAAAAAGTCTCTTCTTCACCTGCCGATTATGTGCGAAGATCGTGCAAAGAATGGCTCTTGGACTTCACATAAATGGTGTTAGTATGTAGCTATCCTGTTTTACAATAAATTTTCATTGTATTTTTATAGGTTGTTGTTAGTTTTACGGTTTATGGTATGTAGTTACTTCACAGTTTATCTTTATCTGTGTGAAATAGTTTATGTGTCTACATATTAATATGTAGTAAGCTTAATATGATTATCTATTTAAATATATGTATTTGAAATATTAATACTATATTAAATAATTCAGGTTTATTTTAATAATGTTATCTTAATAGAGTTTATTCCCAATTATTCGTTTCAGTAAGACAAAATAAATATTTTTATTAAGATTTTTCGTAATTTTCTTTATTTTAAGCAATTTCATTAGATTATTTTCATAATTTTGTTAATATGTCTTTTTCAGTATAGTCTAATTTTCTCAGGGAGGCTTTCAATACTGAGAGTAACCAATAAAATAACTGAAAATCAAATATCTACAGGAGTAACATCTCAAATTATTATGTACTATTTATTATTATTATTATTATTATTATTATTATTATTATTATTATTAGTAGTAGTAGTAGTAGTAGTAGTAGTAGTAGTAGTAGTAGTAGTAGTACTAGTAGTAGTAGTAGTCTTGTAAATTATGGGCGTCTCATTGCAATTCTAACGTGATTTATCTGTTAAATAAACTATAAAATCTTACAACCAAGACAGTCCTTCAATTACGTAGTTAGAAAGCTGAAGGACTCTTTACACAAATCAGAACTTACTATATTAGTCCACTTTTTACTAAAACCTAAGATTTGTCACAAACACGTATGAAAAGATACAAAGTAATGCTGCAATACAAAAACACAATTACATAATACAGAATGTTATTTAGTAACAACTAACGTTACTTCTTACTTCAGATGTAAATACTGTTTCAATACAAGCAAAAATTATTTTCCCTGTTTCACTCTATTATTGCCTATTATTAGATCTACTTAAATAACTAAAATTGACTATACTTTGCATTTTCTTCCAAATCAAAGTTTTATTGTGATGACTGCACAGAAGTTTCATTTCAGAAAAGGTTTCTGTCTGTTCAAAGAAATTTTAAAATAACAGAATTAACTTATGGCCAGGTCAGGATCACTCCAATACACGAAGTAAATGAAAATGTGGGCGAATTACTGCGACTAATAAGGACTTGGATAAATTAGAGGGAGCTAGAGAAGTCCATAACGATGAAAATGTAGCAGGTTAATTTGATTCACATGTTCTTGCATTCTTTCAAAATGCCTGTAATTTCGTCTGTGATTTAAGTGGAAAGTTGGATTTCTATTTTCTTTTTTTTTAATGTGTTATCGTTTTTTTTTTCGTGTTGTTGTGTCCAATTGCAACTAACGATTATTAGTGAAGGACGGCAAAAATATATTACATTAAATATACTTCATATATTTTATCTATTCATATTAAAGTGACTAATATTTTTTTTCATTCAGACTGTTATCTCTGGAAAGTATTGAAATACTTTGCACTGTTGTGCTAAAATAATGTAAATAATTAATTTCTTATACTTTATTTCAAGGAATTTAATGTTTCCTTCTTTAAAATATATGTCGTCCGCAAACAACCGCATCACTGTTGTGCTAAAATAATGTAAATAATTAATTTATTATATTTTATTTTAAGGAATTTAATGTTTCTTTATTTAAAATATATGTCGTCCGCAAACACCCGTATCACTGCTGTGTTAAAATAATGTAAATAATTAATTTCTTATATTTTATTTTAAGGAATTCAATGCTTCTTTCTTTAAAATATATGTCGTCCGCAAACAACCGCATCACTGTTGTGCTAAAATAAAGTAAATAATTAATTTCTTATATTTTATTTCAAGGAATTTAATGTTTCTTTCTTTAAAATATTTGTCGTCCGTAAACAACCGCATCACTGCTGTGCTAAAATAATGTAAATAATTAATTTCTTATATCTTATTTCAAGGAATTTAATGTTTCTCTCTTTAAAATGTATGTCGTCCGCAAACAACCTCAGACATGTTTCTAGATTATTTGATCACTACGCATGTCTTAATTTTTTGCACCAATTCCTCACTGATGACTTGTTCATTGCACTAGCAACATAAACATTCTTTATTTGCCTATAAATTTCAATAAGCTTATCTTTTTGCGCGTTCAGAAAACAAATGACACTCAGTACTTTACATACAGTGGGAATTTCGATTGGCGCCGTCATTTTAAATCTCTGCAAAAACAAGCAGCAAGACCGCACAGCAATGAGAC